>NW_021635556.1:0-40825 GCF_004799145.2 Neltuma alba | reverse complement strand
GACAATCCATACAAACTAAAAAGGACCCAAGAAGGTATGGGTACCTAAAACATGATTGTGCTGTTGCATATATGTCTCAAAGCATCCAAAACAAATAAATGGCACATCGACAGTGGTTACTTAAGACATATGACGGCTAATACCAAGAAGTTCACACACTCAATCCAAGAGAAGGAGGCAAAAGTGAGCTTGGGTGGGAATCAATCTAGAAGAATTACTAGAATCGGAGAAATAGGAAGTGACAAAGGGATGAAGGTTGAAGATGTGTACTATGTAGAAGGCTTGTGTCATAATCTACTTAGTGTCAGTCAGTGTCACACCTTACTATCAGATTCACTTAGGGTTTAATTAAACCCATTTTAGACCATATTGGATGGTCTTGGGCTCAAAAATCCATGAAAAACGCTTATTTTCGGCTTTTTATTGTTCATCGGGTAAAAATCCAGTTTTTCTAGCCCAATTTCAAAAATTCATAACTTAATTTACAAAAATCAAAATAGAGTGGTTCAAAATTCTATAAAAAGATCTTTGAATTCTCTTTCAAGAAAAAATAATCTTATGAACCAATTCTATTTGAAAAAGTTTCAGGTTTTTGTGAAATTCACCTCTATCCATTTGGTAAAAATCCTTTTTCCAGATTCTGAACCTTAACTTTGAAAAATCAGTAAAAATCGTGTAGTTGGCCATTTTTAACGTGCTTCCTATCAATTTGAATCTCATGATGTCAAATTTAAGCATACTAAATTTCGTGCAGAAATTCATTTGGTAACTTAATTAAATGTGGCTCTAAATTAACGTCCTGCTTAGGGATTATAGCACTATCCAGCCGAATATTTACATAACCAAAAGTCCATGAATTTTTATGGTGTAACACCATAATTTAGCCTCCAATCTGCAGCTTACTCTTGGAAGTTTCAAGCCCTAAAATGTTAGATTGTATTTGGGGATGAGATTTTAAGAAATCCCAGTAGCAAGATCAATCAACCAAAACATTAATATGCATCAATTACAAGCATTCCAACCTTTTGCTACTAATAGGGAACTACTTTACCTCATACATGTAGCACTCTAACATGCAATAGCCAAGGCACATAAAGCAAGGAGTATAGCTACACAATCATCATCATCATCATCATTTAGTTCAACCACATAATAGCACATGAAATTGCATAACAATCAATGCAACACTCAACGTTAAGGTTAATTAAATCTTACTACCTTAATCCAATGATCTTTGATTTTCTTGTTCTCCTTTCTTTCTTCCACAAATGCCAAACCCTAGCATAGCAATCCACAAAAAGGGTGGCAAGAATCATCAACCATTCCTCATAAAAATCAATAACATAATTCAAGTAACTCCTAAACCCCTTAAAGCTTCCATCTTTATTCTTGAATTTTTAGAGTTTGTTTCCTTAAACCCTAAAAATTCCCTCTTGACTCATTCCTACATAATTTTTCATGTAGATTCCAAATATCTACTTGGATTTAACAAAATAAAATTCTTTCTTTCAATTTCAGCTTGGCCAAACTATTATGGTTCACTTTCCAAAAATTACAACTTTGATTTTATGGCTTCCAACACTTGTTCTTTAGGTTTACCCTACACTATTTTTTATTTTGAACATAATGGAAGCCTCAAAACTTTGAAAAACAAATCCTAGGGTTCAGTTTTGCTCTTGGCCGAACCATACCTCTTGAAGTTCAACCATGAAAAACTTTTTAAAACAACACTAGACCACTTGAAACCACCTTGATTCATAGTATCCTAATTATGTTTAATAACAAAACCTCCTTCCCTACACTATACCCATTTCGGCCAGCAACAAGAAGGGACAAGAAGTGATTTTTCCAACTATACAAATCAATTAAACAAAGCAAGGAACATCTTAGAACAACTTACCAAGCTTGGATCTTAGTTGGAAGATCAAATATGCTTGCTTTTGCCTGATCCCTTCACAAAATCACTCTTGCTCTCTCTCTTTTCCCTCTAGGCCGAATGAGATCTGATTATGGGTGAGGAAAAGCTCAATTAATGTGCACAAAATATCCCACCAACCATCATTAATGATATGCCATGTGTCAAATACTTACTTAGTCTTAGTCCTCTCTCCTAATTAACTTAAATCATAATGTAATTAAATTCCAAAGTCAAGATTCTCTCCAATCAAGGCTTGACACTTGAAAAGTTTTAATTACCATCCATTAGAGGCTTGACAAGTGGCAACTTGTGGGCCAAGTAAAGTGCAAGACTCTAGCCTTCACTTTATTGATGCACTTTTACTCCGGGTTTAACTTCTTTTCTATAATTACAGTGCTCTGGCCTCTATAATTATTTTCTATCAAATCCATAAATTATTCTCCTCATTTTTATCTATTCAAAATTGCCCTCTTTGTCTCGAATTTAATTTCCCAATAATTAAATAAAAAGGAAAAATAATTTCCTTCTCTTTAGTGATTTTTCCACTTTTCATGGGAATTGGGAAAAATCTTGGATACTTGAGGGTCTTCTTTTAATTCCATAATCTCTTATAATTCCTTGAGATATTATAGGAATTTTCTTGGGATTTTATTCTCCTTCCAAATATTTATTTGGAATTTTCCAAATAAAAGACCTTAAACTAGCTTAAATCGCCCTTAAATTCCTTTGTAATTTCTCTAAGAGCAAATTGGTCATAAAACCAATTTTATAATCCCATATAATTCTCAAAGGACATTTTCCTTATTTTTTTCTTAATTTTCTAAGGTTTGAAAATATTTTTCCATAATTATTCTTGATCAATTTTCTTAATTAGTCAAACTTTTCATAATTGGCTTGGAACACTATAATAATTATTTTCCACCAAAATTCTTCTATTTCTCCTTGTCATTTTTGACCCTTAATTATTTAGGAATATCTCTATTCCTAAATACCATATTACTGGATGTGACAGTCAGAGTACCAACAAGAACAATTGGGTAATCTTTGATTCAGAGGAATGTCTCGTGATAAGCAAAGATGACTTACCATTGAAGAAGGAGGAATTAAATGTAAAGCTAAGAGCTCTAAGGGACAGTAATTGTTATACTATTCAAATTGATTTGAAATTTTATGAAAACTGTTTTATTAGCAAAAAGGAGGAAAGTTGGCTTTGGCATAAATGACTTGTACATGTTAACATGAATCAACTTTCAAAATTAACAAAAAGGGACTTGGTCATTGGTTTGCCCAAAATTCAATATGAACATGACATTATTTGCGATACTTATCAAAAGGGTAAACAAAGAAAATTCTCTTTTAAATCAAACAAGACGGTCTCAACTGAGAGGCCACTCCAAATACTTCATATGGATTTAGTTGGTCCGTCAAGAGTCAAAAGTTTCAGGGAAAACCTGTATATTCTTGTAATAGTTGATGACTATTCGAGATTCACTTAGACTCTGTTTCTTTCCTCTAAAGATGAGACATTTAATGCATTTATCATTTTTACCAAAAAGGTCCAAAATGAGAAAGGTATTTCTATTGTGTCAATCAGGTCTGACCATGGAAGAGAATTCGAGAACAATGAATTTGTGGACTATTACGATGAGCATGGAATTGATCACAACTTCTTAGCACTGAGAACTCCTCAACAAAATAGAGTTACAGAAAGAAAGAACAGAGTGTTTACGGAAATGGCAAAAGCAATGCTGAATGAGAAAGGGATTTCACAAGTATTCTGGGCCGAAGCAATGAGTACAGTATGCTACATCTCCAATAGAGCTTACGTCAAAACACTGCTCTGAAAAACTCCGTATGAACTATATAAAGGAAGGAAGCCTAACCTGGCTCATCTAAAGATTTTCGGCAGTAAGTGCTACATTCACAACAACAACAAAGAAAACCTCGGTAAATTCAATCCTAAAGCTGATGAAGTTCTATTTCTTGGTTACTCTAATCACAGTAAAGCTTATAGAGTTTTTAACAAACGTACATTCACTATTGAAGAGTCAATACATGTTGTGTTTGTCGAAACTAAATCGATTTCAAAACCTCTAGATGATGATGCTGAGATCGTTCAAAATTTTGAAAAATTGAATTTGAACAAATCCTCAAACAAAGTACCTTCAGAAGAATTTTTAGAAAATAAGGATAATTCAAATGAATTTCCTTCACAAGAAAACTTAGAACAGCCTAAAGCTTAAAGACATAATAGAAATCATCCTTTGAAACAAGTCATTGGTGAAGTCAATGAAAGGGTCAAAACCCGGAGATAAGTGTTCAATGAAGTACGGTTTTCTGCATTCATTTCACATATTGAGCCAACCAATGTTGACGAGGCTCTATCGGATGAATTCTGGATAGTAGCAATGTCGGAAGAGCTGAATCAATTTGAAAGAAATCAAATTTGGGAATTAGTACCTAGACCAAATGACCATCCGGTCATAGGCACCAAGTGGGTTTTCAAGAATAAGCTCGACGAATCTGCACAAATCATTAAGAATAAAGCTACACTAGTACCTAAAGGCTATAATCAGAAAGAATGTATTAATCATGAGGAAAAATATGCTCCAGTAGCTAGAGTGGAAGCCATATGAGTACTCTTAGCCTTTGCTTGCATTAAGGATTTCAAATTATATCAAATGGATGTTAAAAGTGCATTTTTGAACAGTTATATCTTGGAAGAAGTTTTTATTGAACGGCCTCCTAGTTTTGAAGACTCTAATTTTCCTGATCATGTTTACAAAGTGAAAAAGGCTTTATATGGTTTAAAACAAGCTCCCAGAGCTTGATACGAATGACTTAGCAATTTCTTTATAGAAAAAGGTTTTGAAAGAGGCAAAGTAGACGCTCCACTTTTCATCAAAAGAAGTAGAAGAGAACTTTTAATTGTTTAAATTTATATGGATGATATTATATTCAGAGCTACTAATGAGGATCTCTGTTAAGAGTTTGCTAAGTTAATATAGGGTGAGTTCGAGATGTCAATGATGTGAGAATTGAACTTCATTATGGGATTGCAAATCAAGCAGAAGAGAAATGGCATATTCATATCCTAGACAAAGTATCTCAAGGAATTACTAAAGAAATATGGATTAGAAAATGCTAAAAGTGTAAAGACTCCTATGAGCTCAACCATCTCACTTGACACAGACAAGAAGGGCAAGGACGTGAAATCTGACCAAATATAGAGGAATATAGGGTCATTATTGTCACACCCAGTAATATGACATTTAGGAATAAGGATATTCCTAAATAATTAAGGGTCAAAAGTGACAAGGAGAAATAGAAGAATTTTGGTGGAAAATAATTATTATAGTTTTCCAAGTCGATTATGAAAAGTTTGACTAATTAAGGAAAATTGGTCAAGAATAATTATGAAAAAATATTTCCAAGTCTTAGAAAATTAAAAAAATAAGGACAATGTTTCTTGAGAATTATATGGGATTATAAAATTGGTTTTATGACCAAATTACTCTTAGAGAAATTACAAAGGAATTTAAGGGCGATTTAAGCTAGTCTAAGGTCCTTTATTTGTAAAATTCTAAATGAATATTTTTAAGGAGGATAAAATCCCAAGAAAATTCCTATGATATCTCAAGGAATTATAAAAGATTATGGAATTAAAAGAAGACCCTCAAGTATCCAAGATTTTTCCCAATTCCTTTGAAAAGTGGAAAAATCACTAAAGAGAAGGAAAATAGTTTTCCTTTTTATTTAATTATTGGAAAATTAAATTTAAGACAAAGAGGGCAATTTGGGAAGATAAAAATGAGGAGAATAATTTATGGATCTGATAGAAAATAATTACAGAGGCCAGAGTACTGTAATTATAGAAAAGAAGTTAAACCCGGAATAAAAGTGCACCGATAAAGTGTTAATCAGAGTCTTGCACTTTGCTTGGCCCATAAGTTGCCACTTGTCAAGCCTTCAATGGATGGTAATTAAAGCTTTCCAAGTGTCAAGCTACCAATGGAGAGGATCTTGACTTTGGAATTTAATTACATTATGATTCAAGTTAATTAAGAGAGAGGATTAAGACTAAGTAAGCATTTGACACTTGGCAAATCATTAATGATGGTTGGTGGGATATTTTGTGAACATTAATGAGCTTTTCCTCCCCCTAAATCAGATCATATTTCATCCAAGGCATGAAGAGAGGGAAAAAGAAAGAGCTTGAAGGGAAATCAAGCAAAAAGCAAGCATATTTGATCTTCCAACTAAGATCCAAGCTTGGTAAGTTGTCTTAAGATGTTCCTTGCTTTGTTTTATTGCTTTGTATGGTTAAAATTTCTGGTTTTCCCTCTTCATGTGGAGTTGGCCGAAATGCTTATGGGGTAGGGGAGGAAGTTTCATGGTTCAATCTTGCTAGGACACTTCAAAGTATGGTAGATCTTAGTGGTTACAAGTGGTTGTAGGTTGATTTTGGAGTGTTTCCTTAGTTGTGTTGCTTGAGACCCATTTCAGCCAAGGCAAGATCTGAATCCTAGGATGAGTTTTTCAAAGTTTTGAGGCTTCCATTGTGCTCAAAACGGAAAATAGTGTAGGGTAAACCTAAAGAACAAGTGTTGGAAGCCATAGAATCAAAGTTGAAATTTTTGGATAAGGAACCCTAATGGTTTGGTCAAGCTGAAACTGAAAGAAGGAAATTTTTTTTGTTAAATTCAAGTAGATATTTGGAATCTACATGAAAAATCATGTAGGAATGAGTCAAGAGGAAATTTTTAGGGTTAAAAACCCTAAAAATTCAAGCATAAAGATTGAAGCTTTAAGGGGTTTAGGAATTACTTGAGTTATGTTATTGATTCTTATGTGGAATGGTTGTTGATTCTTGCTACCTTTTTTATGGATTGCCATACTAGGGTTTGACATTTGTGGAAGCAAGAAAGAAGAACAAGAAGATCAAAGAGCATTGGATTAAGGTAGTAAGATTTAATTGACTTTAATGTTGAGTGTTGTATTAATTGCTATGCAATTTCATGTGCTATTATGTGGTTGAACTAGATGATGATGATGATGATGATGATTGTGTAGCTATACTCCTTGCTTTATGTGCCTTGGCTATTGCATGTTAGAGTGCTACATGTATGAGGTAAAGTAGTTCCCTATTAATAGCAAAAGGTTGAAATGCTTGTAATTGATGCATATTAAAAATGAAATTTAGTATACTTAAATTCCACGTCCCGAGCTTCAAATTGATAGATAGCACATTGAAAATGGCTAGCTACAAGATTTTTAATGAGTTTTCAAAGTTAAGGTTCAGAATTTGGAAAAAAATTTTTTGCCAAATGGACAGAGGTGAATTTCACAAAAACCTGACACTTTTTCAAATGGAATTGGTTCATAAGATTGTTTTTCATTGAAAAAAAATTCGAAGATCTTTTTATAGAATTTTGAACCACTCCATTTCAATTTTTCTAAATTAAGTTATGAATTTTTGAAGTTAGACCAGGAAACAGGATTTTTACCTGATGAACAGTAAAAATCCGAAAATTAGCGTTTTTCATGAATTTTGAGCCCAAGACCATCCAATGTGGTCTAAAATGGTTTTGATTAAAACCTAAGTGGATCAAATAATAATGTGTGACAATTACTCTATCTAACAGCAAGCAGACCAGACATTCAATTCAGTGTAGGGATGTGTGCAAGATACTAGTCAGCCCCCAAGGAATCACATGATGAAGCCGTCAAGAGAATTCTTAGATATCTTGTCGGAACATAAAATTTGGGAATTTGGTATCCAAAGAAAGGAGCAGAATATCTAATGGGATACTCAGATGCTGATCATGGAGGTTATAAGATAGATAGAAAGAGTACCAATAGATAATGTCAATTCCTGGGAGGATGCCTCGTCTTGTGGTCAAGCAAAAAGCAGAATACTGTGGCAATATCCTCCACGGAATCGAATATGTTGCCACTGCCAACTATTGTTCTTAAATTCTATGGTTAAAGCAGCAACTGCAAGATTTGGGAATCAACTTGAAGGATATTCCAATTCTGTGTGACAACATGAGCACAATAAGCCTGTCCAAGAATCTAGTTCACCATGCCCGGACCAAGCACATTGATGTCAGACATCATTTTATTCAAGATCATGCTCAAAAGAAAGATGTAAAAGTAGAGTTCATCCCCACTGAATATCAAATAGCAGACATTTTCACGAAGCCACTTGATGAACAAAAGTTCAATTACTTCAGAAGAGAATTGAGAATGGTAAATCCCAATGAGTTGTAAGAAATTTCATATTATCTTTCTAATTTAAGACTTTAGATTTAAAGTTTTGATGATTAAAATACTAACTTAAACGTCAGAGTATATAGAAATTTGTTTTACGGGAAGCTTTGTTTCGTCGAAGAAAAACAGAGGTAAATAGAGTATGGAATGATTGATAAAGACATTTGATAATCATGCTGTAAGGAAGGGTTGATTTATTGATCAACTGATCGATAAATGAGGTATATGAAGCAAAAGAAAGAAGATGGAAGGAATGTTATCGATAAGTTGATCGATCATTCAATTATCGATCAACAGCAGTGTAGAATCATAATCAAGTCCAGTAAATGGGTAAGAATTATCGAAAACCTGATCGATAAATTATTAATCGATCAAATGATTGATGAACTATGCTAGGTACACACATTTACTTAACATTTATCGATAACATGATTGATAATTCATTGTTCAATAACTTGATTGATAATTGTCTTCAGTGTTCTTGTGTGTTCTTCTTATTTATTGAACACATAATCGATCACTCATTGATTGATAACTTGATCGATAAATTCAGTGTCTATAATGATAAATTTTTAAAAAATCGTGTCAGTTATCAAAGCCCTAACTTGATAAAAATTGTTCCCTTGTTCCTACATAACGGTCCAAAAATCACTATTTTATTAAATTGCTTGTTCCTTTCCACTCGAAATCACTTCCCAAGCTCTTCTGATCACTGCCAAACCTTTTAAACCCACAAAACACTAAACACTCATCAAAATCTCTTCGAACAATGAGAAATGACAAGAGTCAAGTAACCAAATGTTGACCAAGAGGAAAGCACTAAGAAACGAACACAGTCGAAAGAAACAACTCCCTCGACCATAAAGAAAAGATATAGACTGAAAGTAAGGGAGGAACCATCAAACAAAAGAGATGTATTAAAGATTCAAGAAAGTCAGACCAAAAGTTTTGAGCACCCCACTCCTCAGAGAAAATCTCCACGATCAAAGTCAAAAACCAAGCTACTAATAGTTACTGAAGAATCTGAAACACAATCTGATAATGAAGCTTCAGCTCAGAAAGCTGTGGAGGCTGTACTAAGAATTCCTATTTCTAAGCAACCGAGAGAGAGGAAACAGAAAGCAAGTAAGGGTGTGTCATATCAAGTTCTTACCCGAGGTACTCCATCTGAATCTTCTAGGTTTCTAGTTGGGAATTTGAATAATGATGTGAACATGGCTAAGTTTAAGGTAGATTTTACAAACCGTAAGTTTTGTCCTGTGGTTTCAGTTGATATTCATGGCCTGAAGAAAAATGAGAAAATCAATTTGGATCTGAGTGACCTACTTGATCATTATTCAAATTGGTTGATCATTAAAGGAGAGCACTACCCAGAGGTGATTAAAAGATTTTATTGTAATATGGAATCTGTGGAGGAATATGATGATCAAGATAATCTGATAAATGATTATCTAAGAGTTAAACTAAGAGGTAGAATCTTCAATCTCACTAGTGTCAAACTGAATAAACTACTAGGAACCCAAGAATTTGTGAGGGGAGGTGACATGAATGACTTCAAAGCCTATAAAATCCTAATGCAGAGTGATGCCTACCTCGGGGAGCTAAATTTTCCACCAAAGCAAATGTGTGATTATTATAAAATAATCCACTATATCTATTCAAGGAGTATGGTCAATAAGTCTGGGAGTTTCTCACATCTAAACCGAGATGATTACTTACTACTGGCTTGGATAATCAATGGAGAAAAGATCAACATAGGGGATTTGATTTTTAATGAAATGAAGGATTTTGTTCTTAACAAATCCAAGTCTACACCAATCCCTTATCCTTAATTTGCCACTTATCTCCTTCAAGTGCATAACATTGCACCTTTTGAGCCTGGAGAAGTTAAAGTAAAGGTTCCTACTTTTGGCATCAATCAACTCAACAAGATAAGAATCCCTATGCCATTCAGACCCTCACAGAAGCTAGCTCAAAAGATAAAGGGAATCAACCAGCAGCTAGCACCTCTAGACCACAAGATGAGACAGAATCTACTGTAGCTCCCTCTTATACCTCAGGACCCTTATTCCTAGAAAGATCAATAAGGGAGATGTTCCAGACAGAGCTTCAAGAATTTGAGAGGAGAGTTTATGCCACAGCCAAGGACTATGGAGAAATATCAGACAGGAAATTTGATGGCCTTTCCAAAATTCTAGATCTTCATTGCCAAGCCATGATAGTTTTGGAAAAAGGGGTCTCTCAAAGGTTTGACTATATTGAAAGGGAGATCAGAGACTTAAAAGGGATGGTGGCCTCTCTCTGCAACAATTTCTCTGCACCAAGCACTTCCTTCAGTTTTGAAGACCTACTCTCTCACCCACCATTTCCTCCTCATCCTGAACCTGAACCACCTACCTCACCTATACCCACTTCTCCTATTTCTACTTCACCATCTGTACCTTCCACATCTCCCACTCCTCCTCCTGCTACCCTAGCCCTTAACACAGTTTCTCAGCCTATTTCTTCTCTGACTCGTCCACCCATCTCTCAGACTGTCTCTCCATTCACTCAGCTTCCCCCTCTTCCCATCTCCATCACCTTACCTACTGGTTCTACCTCTTCTCCACCTTTTGATGCTGATAAAAAGGGGGAGAATGAATCTGTTTAGCTTAGTTCTTTAGTTCTTATTTTATTGTGTATTTTTGCTAGTTATGATATTTTGCAATTTGAATTCTGATATTTACATGCTATCAGTCATGTTTGAATGATATCAGTAGTGCACTTCTGCCAATTTTTTCCTGCCTTTTGCAATTTGATTTACATTGTTAGTTGATGATATGTGATTAATTTTATACCTATGTTTTGTCATCATCAAAAAGGGGGAGAATGTTAGATTTAAGGTTTTGATGATAACAAATTAAGGGATTTGTGTTTTAGTAAGTTGATCAATCACCTGATCGATCAAAGGTTATCGATCTCTTGATAGATAAAGTTCCTGTGTTAACAAGAAACTTAGCAGAAATATTAATCGATAACATGATAGAAAAATCAAATTTGTATGTGTTGATCGATCATCGTTAACAATGTTTTGTATAGAAGTTTCCAGAAAATTATCGATCAATTGATCTATAATCTAGTGATCGAACAACTGACAGATAATAGGATACAAGTTTTGGTAAATGTTTATTGATCACTTGGTCAATAAATAAGTTATTGATGAGAAGACAGATAAGTGGTAAAGCTTCATACTCTAGTTGTATTTTGTTCTAATCATCATTTATTGATCACTTTATCGATCACAGTTTTATCAATAACATATTCTGTCATTGCATAATATCTCGCCTACTTATCTATATTTTTCTTTTGGTTAAGTATTTTTGTAAATTACTTTATTGATAAATTGATTGATCCACTGTTTATCGATCAAATGATAGATCATTACCTTTTCACTGATTTAAACTATTTAGGTCCTTCTTCGATCACTTGATTGATCTTTTCTTATTATAAATTGATCAATAATCCAATCATCTGAATATTCTGTTTTCACGTAACATGATTGATCAACCATTTCCTGGCATTTTAGAACTGAGATTCTCAATTGCATTTTTTATTGATCACTTAATCGATCAAACTTTATTTGATCACTTACTCAATCATCTTAAGATTTGTGTACTTTATGAACATCTTTGATAACATTCATTTTATCGATCAAGTTTTTTGTCATCCATTTATCGATAAATTTTTTGATCAATGTACCTTGAAAATCAAATTTACTCTTGCTTATCTTTATCGATAAATTGATAGATCTAACACTTTTTGATCAATCATTCGATCATTGATCCAACACTTTCAATACCAGAAGCTATGTTGAGATCTAAGAATCTTCTAAATATTTCTCTTCGAGCTTTTCTCGGCCTTGCTGAATAACTTAATACTCTATTTTAAGGGTTTCAAATTCATAGTTGACCTTGGGTCTCTTCTCTACATAATCTTTTTGAAGTTGTTCTTTTCATTTATCGACTACTTGTTCGATCATGAGTTAATCCATAACTTGATCGATAAATATAGCTATATGTTTCAATATCTTTCATCTTAATTAATCGATAACGTAATCGATAAACCAGTTATCGATCATGTCTTCGATCAAGGTTGATCAGTTCTTAGTTATATTGGATCTGATTGATTTGCTTCTATCCTATCATAAGAGTATTTCTATCATTTTATCTTCCTGAATTTCATTCTGAAGGAAAAACTTGTTAGATTGAAGTATTGTTACAGATTATGAAGAAAGTTCAACAGTTATCCAACAGTGATTTAGTAGCCTGTAACCTACTATGTCAAAAGCATTAAATGGCAAATACCATTGCAACTGAGAAAACACGCAGTCGAACTCTCAATGGCTAGAAGCTCTTTCGTCTAACGGTTATTAAACCTCCTCAATTATAAAAGGCGCAAAAAAGCATTGAATACGGATTATTTGAATATGTGAGCTAACTTCTACAAATATCTTACTGTTGCATTCAATACTCTTTTTTCATCTTTACTAAGCTTCAGTGTTCCTTTTTCATTTACTCTGTAAGAGAGACTAATATATCATGCTTAATATCTTTCTGATTGTAACTCAAGAGTGTGGACTCTTGAGTGGGTTTGTAACCTTACGGGTAGTAAGGGAGAGTGATTGAGAAGATCAATTGATGTACTGAAGCACTAAGAGGTCGATTAATCTTAGATCATAGTGAAAAACTCAGAGGCGTTCTGAGAACGTAGGTCAAGTGGTTGAGACTAGACTGGTATAGATCCCATGTTTGTCATCTACGGTGAAATCTTTCTAACTCTAAAGCTCTCTGTTTTATTAATATTACTGTTTTAATTCGCTTAAATTTTATAACTCACCCAATTCACCCCCTCTTGGGTGAGACTGCCACTAACAATTTTTAGTCCAAAAGACATTATTTTATTAATTTTAACATATCATCCCATCAATTTTAATATACTTTTTAAATATTTCACTCCTTAAAGATAGAATTAAAACATTGATTTGAAGAAAAGAAGTATATGCTTTTCTTTATAATATATATACAAATAACATATAAAACTAATTATACATAATTTTAGCCAACAAATGTATATAACATAAATAAATATGAAGAAAAATCACAAATAAAACCTTAAAAAAATTGCAATTTGAGTTCTTAAATTTAGAAAATAGCAGCCAGAAACTAGGTCTTAAATATAAATTATAAAATATTGGGAAAAATACAAAAATATCCCTACTATTCTTTTTCTCTTTTTCTGTCCTATCTTCTCCTTCTCTTTCCTTTTTCTCTTCCTCTCCCTTTCTTCCTCCTCTCCTCTATCTTCCTTCTTCTTCTCTCTCAACTCTCTTCTCAAGGCAAGCCATGACCTACTGAATCTTCTCCCATAAGATCGTTAACAAACCTCCCGCTAATAATTACATTGAAGAGCTATTTGGTGTTGTGTGTGCTTCTTGCTTGTTGTTGCAATGCATTAACAAACCTCCTTACTAATCAATTTTATCTCATATTATGTTTGAGAATTTGCCAGTAAAACAGACCATGACAAAAACCTTAGATGTTCGAGTTTTTAAATCTTAGATTCCTTAGTAAAGGTTTGTTAATGATAGGAGATATGAGGCTATCTTACATTGCTCAATAAAGGTAGAAAACCCTAAGAGATAGCAAACCGAGAGGAGTAAAGAATAGATGACACAGAATGAGTAGAAACCCTCTTAATAGTGCCTCTAGGAGTTGATGTCTAACCCAGGGTATAGCCCAGACATTAGAATTTGATGCATATGATTAAGAGGACTGGGGAAAAACATTGCAGGCCTTATATAGAGAATATGTAGTACAGTAGTAGGGGCTTTCTAACCAAAGTTAGAATGAGACGAACAATGATAAGTTGTATGTAAATGATCTATGTATGCTGAGTAGCGTGGTCAGTTTATGATGCACCGTGTATGACCATATGAATAAATGGTCAAGAGATAAGAGAAATTAGAAAGATTAAGAATTAACTAGTATCCCTTGAGGATAAAGATAAAGAGAAATAGATAAAGATACTATAGATGATGATTACATCGAGAACTAGTAAAGATAGATGAGTATATTCCCAATAATGCCTAGATGTTTGGTAATGCTTTGGATTGGATAGTATTTTTTGTGTCCCCAAGGCATCCATGAGGAGTGTGACCATAGCACTTAGGCTAGTATGCAATCTAAGAGATGTGATTTCTACAGACAAATGCCACTATGAAAGTAATTGAATGACTTAGATAGAGAGCCTCCCCCTAAGAGGAATAGGACATATGAAAAATATGCCATGATAAAGATCAAGGAAGAGGAAGATCTTGGCCATAGAGTATTTCTCCAGAAATTAAAAAGTGGACTTTCGAATCAGAGTTGATGCTACTCTACCAAGAGCGAGCTATACTCTGAGGGAAAAAAAGAAAAATAGTTATAGTGGAGTTGACATCACTATGGAAGAAGTAGAGCATCCGAGCATCCCCCCAGAATGGTAGAGTTGATGCAGTACCAGTGTGTCCTCCCAAAATAGTAGAGTTGATGTTGTATTGGTAAAAGCAATATGTCTTCTATCAAGGGCAAGGAAAGTGGTTAAGTTGATGTTGCTCTGATACGAACAATACGCCCTTCTACAAGAAAGAGTAACAATAGCCAAAGCAAGGCATACAAAGTTGACTTTATCCCAATAAGAGGAAGAATTGGCCAAGAGTGACTTAGAGATAAGATAACCTTTGAATCTAACAGAGTACTAAAGAAAGTTAGAATGTGTATTCATAAGTCCTCTCCCTCTACCATTTAGAATCAGTAAGAGACAGCAAGGATAGTAAGATTATAAGAGAATTCTCTAAAGTATGGAAGATTAACATAGATATGATGGGAAGCCAAAATGCCATAGAGACGAGCTAGTGGCTTAGAGAATTTAAGAGGTATAGTGAAAAGAGAAGTGGCCTGAGGAAGCTAAAAGCTAAGAGTTAAGAAAATATAGAAAGACAAATGGTTCAAGAGTTGGTGAAAGAGAGCCTTTCTGTCGTTCGCTTAGAGGTTCTCGCTCAAAAATTTATCCAAGCTATGCAGTAGAGCAAACTCGGGTCGTTCTCTTTTGGGAGCCTAAATTAGATGTCTAAGTTAGATTAATGCTATGCAGAGTAATGAAAAAGGGGTTTTTGGTGTTTTTAGCCATTAATGAAATGCCAAAACTAAATGCAATGAATACTGATCTAAGTTACTATGTTTTTGGATTTTTCTAAGATAGTGGTGAGGAAGTGAAGTTAATGATATGAAATCTCTTGAATATAGCTTTGAAGCAATCATAGTTCAAAATAATTTTGGGAGTAGAAATCACCAAGTCTTCTAATGAAAACCTTAAAGAACCCTTTAAGTCTAGGATCTTAATCAATGTCACCCATTTCATAAGATCCTATTAAGCTCACTTGGTGTGTGTATTAAGATTAATTAATGCACTTGGTTAAATGCAAGCTCAGATCAACTCAACAATCACACATTACCATGCAAGACAGAGAGTATCAAAAGGGATGCATAGAAACATATATGTAACCACATATATTAAAGCTCAAATTCAACATTAACTAATCCAATACACAAAACAATCATCAGAATTGATTACAACCATAATCAAAATAGCTCAGCTCAAATTTACAAATCCTAGACCTAGAAATTCATAAATAAAGAACTAGAACTCATAGATGAAGCTAACTCCCCTTTGAAGCTCTTGGAACTCATGCTCCTTCCACCATATTCAAGAGTTGAGGCTTAGCTAGTCATAACTCTTGAACCAACTCCAACTAGATAATGTTCTTCAGCCATGGTAGCAGCAGATGGAAGAAATGGAAATGGGATTAGGGTTTCTGAGGTGAAAATGAGAGAAGAGGATGAAAGATACGAAGGTGGAGGCTGAATCCCCGTCATCTGCTGTCATCATACCTAAAATAGGGTTTCTAACCCGAAACTTACGTGCATGGGTCGGTTTTTGGGGATGGGTAGGTCAAAATTTCCCGAAATGGTCGGGTCTGGAATTTGCTGCTCCGAGGGGTTCGCCGCGGCGAAGAATAGGTTCGCCGCGGCGAAACATGGCAGAGACCTGCCTTCACGGATGGGATTTCGCCGCGGCGAAGTGAGATGTTGGCCGCGGCGAACCTAGGCAGAGGATCTTCTCTTGTTTCTTTTGCCTTGAGTTCTTCAATTCTGACCCCAAATCTTTAGTGTCCTACAATAAAAAGTAACAAATTGAAGTATCAATTGTCCTAGAGGTTAATTGAATCCAATTAACAACCAATTATGACAATTTAATCCTCAAAATGACACTAACTCAAAGTAAGAACCATAAATCTCAGTTAAGCACAATTTTCACTTAAAAGGACCAGAAAGTATGACAAAAATCATGGATAATGATATGAAAAGAACTTAATATTTTGAGCTCAATCAAATTCCCCCACACTTAGACCTTTGTACTCCTGAACAAAGCGTGAGAATAATTCAAAGTGACACTAGAACAAAGAGAAATACTACCATGCTTAAAGATGAAAGTAGAAGATTAGTAAGAAATTCTCACGGAATTGACATCAGTAAACAAGGACATGCTAAGAAAATGAGCACAAAGGAAAATTAACTTAAAAGATTGATTAAGAAAGATCCATCTCACGGATAAGTGTTTCACTCTTAACTCACTTGTCTTTAGGGTTATTTCACTCCAAGTATACTCAATCCAATTTCTACCATAGGCTTGTAATAATTCTACCTCTCCACCATGGGAAACAACTTTGCAAATCAAGAGGACTTTTCAGGGTCAAAATTTGGAATGGAGGTCAGTCGGAATGAATGAAATGAGAATGAACATGAAGATGAAAATGAGTACGAACATACAAATTATTAAAACAAAATTAGTCTAAATAATAACTGGGAGAGAAGTTACTTATTTTTAATATTTACATCTCTTTTTTTTTTTTTTTAAGTTATGTTGCATGCATGTACTCAAGATGAAAGCTCAAAAGGGTTTACAATGGTAAAATGATTAGGGTTGTGTTTGGGAAATGCGGGTATGAAATCGAATGCCTCTATCATTTTTACAAAAATTGATTCGCTGAGCTTCGATTAAGAACGAGAACAAGTTCTAGAGAAATATGAACTAAGCAGATTCACTCAATTTAATAACTTAAGGTCCAAAAATCCTTCCAACAAGGCTCAAATCTCAATTAGTCAATCTCAAAAGTTAACAACCATATAGTCATAATTTCAAAGCACATCATCATTTACTATCTGTCAAAAACATGAGAATAACTAGTCTAAGTTCAACCCTCATTTAAAAGCATGAAAATTTTCTAAAAGCACTGGTACAATTTGAACTCTTCTACTAATTTTGAAAAAGGATGCAGGAGTATGACGATTCTAAGCCGGGAAAATTTTTCTGAAAACCAGCTGAGATTGCAAGGAATTTATTAATTTTTTTTTTTTAAGAGTTCGCCGCGGCGAAACAAGGGGGTCGCCGCGGCGAAACATGCCCGAATGGCTTATTATTCGTGAAAAAGGAGGCTTCGCCGCGGCGAAACAAGGCAGAAAGCGAAAATTCCTGTGCAATTTCAGCTCTTCAGCAACTAAACTCAAAATATTCACAATTAAACCAATCTATCAGTTCAAAAACACCTCAAAATCATCTAAATGCATGGATGCACGAGAAGCATTTGCTAAAATCCACAATATGGACCTCCCCCACACTTAAACACAACATTGTCCTCAATTTGTGAATTAGGGATAGCAAACAATGCAAAGAGGCTCAGAAGTGAAAATAGAACAAAGATTAAAGCAAGCTAATCAGAAATCATCCAAGTGAACAAGCGTAAAAACCAATGAGGCACCATAAAGTGTAAGAAACAATCCAGCCTCAAAACAACACAAGAAACAAAAGAACTAAAGAAAAGAACAGAAAACCACAAAAACAGAAAACTAAGACTGATGCTCAGGGTCAGCTGCTCCAGATCCTGACGGTCCTGCACCTGATGTGCCTGCTCCGTCCATACCCATATGGTGCTGTGGCTCCTCCTCCTCAGCCGGTAAAGTGAAGTTCAAACGATCCGCAAGCAAAGCATCAAAACGGCGGCGGTAGCGACGTTCTCGCTCATAGAGGGCATCACGGTCCTTCTGCCGCTTTATCTCCCGAATGAGTGTAACGCGAATCTGATGAACTTCCTCAGATAGCTCGTCAATATCATCGGCAAGCGTGTCTAAGGTGACGGGCTGGGGGGGTTCGGGAACATCAGGGCCTTCCTCGGCTGGATCAGTGGCGGCCTGGCCTGCACTAACATCGTATACGGGGTGGACAGGTGGGTGGGGTGCAATGGTGGGTAGTTTAAGGCGCTCAAACCGGAATAGAGGGGCAGGCTCAAAGTAGCTGTCATCATCAAATGTAGGAACTCCGCACTTGCGGAAAAGGTCAGAAACAAGATGGGGAAAGACAATGCTATTGGTGATTTTTTTGGTATTGACGGAAGAATGGAGGGCGGATTGAATGATTTCAGCTACGTCAAAGGATTTGCCGGTCATGAGGAGAAAAACAATAAGAGCTTGGCGTTTGGGGAGGTTCTGGAGGTGGGAAGTAGGTAGGATGTTATTGCAGACTAAGTGTAGCCACGGCTTTGCCTCAGGCCGAAAATCAGAACGTTTTAGGTACAGTTCAGCAGTGCGGGGACGATGCCAAGTGGCACCATCCCGGCATAGGGTCTGGAGGATCTCATCATAAGGATAATTATCACGATAATGGGAGTACTGAGAATTACGGACTACAGGAAGCCGGTAGTGGTCTCTTATGTTATAAATAGTGAAAGTGTAGTTCACAAGCTTGCCCCGGAAAGGAATGGATAGCATACCATGAAGACGGGCGTAGGTGTAGAAATGGCGGACAAAGACATCATTACCATTAGCTCGTGGGCGAGCCAATTCAAGCATTTGGGATTCCTGAAGTCTCTGGACAAAAGGATGGTCGGATGGTTCAAGGGGAAAGGCTCTCTCCCTATGGAGGGGGCGCTTGTCCACTACCCTATAGATGGAATCATAGGTTAAGGGTCCCTCAGAGTCAGACTCAGACTCAGACACGGGTAAAGGTTCAGGGTGTGGGTTTTTGGTGCGAGGCATATCCTGAAGCAACAACAACAGAAAGAACACTAATCACAACAAAAAGACCTACAACCTAAACAACACAGAATGAGGAAACTTAAAACCTAACCGTGGCAAATGGTTAGTTAATGATTCATAGGTTTTCAGAGGACTAAAAATTTTCAAAATTAAGCAAATAGATTAATTAAAAAGACAATGCACTATGAATCAGTAGATAACCTACAGGCCACGCAACTACACTAACCATAAACTAATCCAATATCAAAAACCATAACAAATAACCTAATAAACCACTAAACTAAACTAAACTAAAGGAAAGAACAAGGGAGGAGAAAGAACATACCAAGAAGAGAGAGCAACGCACACGCGAGGAGACAGAGACGCAAGCGAACTGGAAGCGGCGCTGAAGGGCGGAAGAGAGACACGAAACAGAGCACGCCGAACGGAAACACACACACACGACGCTGAAGCGAGCTGGACGGCGCGGGAACAAAACAACAACGGAAGAAGCCTTGGACGCCGAACGAGCTGAACACGGGAGACGCAAAGGAGGTGCCGACGGTTTGAGTGAGGGGGGGGGACGGTTTTGAAATTAGAGGGGAAGAATAGGTGTTTAAATGAGTGGAGATGGGAAAAGACGAAAAGGGGTTCATGGAAGAGGGGTGGGCGGTTCAGATAAGGGGCAGAAAGGGAAAAACACGCGGAAACGAGCCAGAAAACGAAACGCCTCAACGCAGAAACGGCACGTTCGCCGCGGCGAATAATAAGTTCGCCGCGGCGAACAATGCCCGAGAAGCAACGAACGGAAGAAAGACGTTTCGCCGCGGCGAAACAGTCCCGAGAAGAAACCACAGGACGGCCGAGTTTCGCCGCGGCGAAACAAGTTCGCCGCGGCGAAACACCACAGAACGCACAGAGAAAAAACAAAAAACACTTAAACCCAGAAAAACACAACAACCAACAACCAACAACAGACAAGGCTGGATATTTCAAAAACTTTAAAAATGCCTCAAAAGAGATCAAGAGGTGTTCAACAAATCCATGAATAGGCAGTATACCACAGATAAAATTCCTCAATCAAATTGAATCATATAATTCTTAAAACACCAATTCATCAGGCATGAAACAAGATAGGAGAGAGATCAAAAACAACCAGGGGAGTTTTATTGAAATTAGCTATAACTACTCTACTATAACTACTCTACTTTCCTACTGAAGGGAGTCTCTCCCCCACACTCATTCAACATACAACACATGCAACATAACAAGATTAACAAATAAGCAAAAGCATGTAAATGAGTGAAGGAAAGAAACTACCAGGGAGCTAAGGAGGTTTCTGGTTCTCATGGTAGAGCTTCAACTGATGGCCATTAACTTTAAGGTTTGCTCCAGTTTTCTCATCGAGAAGCTCCACCATTCCAAAATTATGCACCTTTGTGACTGTGTAAGGTCCATCCCAACGGGTGTTGAACTTTCCTGCTTAAATTTGAATCTGGCCTTAAACATCAGCACTTTGTCTCCCACCTTGAAGTTCTTCCGTAGGAGACCCTTATCATGCACCAATTTTGTCTTCTCCTTGTAAAGTCTAGCGCTCTCATAAGCCTCCAATCTCAGTTCCTCAAGCTCTTGCAGCTGCAACTTCCTCTCCACCCCAGAAGATTGTAAATCCATGTTGCATTGTTTGACTGCCCAATATGCCTTATGCTCCAACTCTACTGGTAGATGGCATGCTTTGCCAAAGACTAAACGATAAGGAGACATTCCAATTGGCGACTTATAGGCAGTTCTGTAGGCCCACAATGCTTCCTCTAATCTTAGGCTCCAATCTTTCTTGGATGGTTTGACTATCTTCTCCAGCACTTGTTTCACTTCTCGATTGGACACTTCAGCTTGGCCATTGGTTTGGGGGTGATATGCAGTGGAGACTTTGTGGGTGACACCAAATTTAGAAAATAAGTTATCTACCACTTTATTACAAAAATGGGTACCTCTATCACTAACCACAGCCCTTGGAATCCCAAACCTACAGAAAATGTTGGACTTAAGAAACTTAGAAACCGCTTGGGCATCATCTTTTCTAGTAGGTACAGCCTCTATCCATTTGGAAACATAATCAACAGCTAGAAGAATGTATATAAAACCAAAGGAGGAGGGAAGGGACCCATGAAATCAATCCCCCAAACATCAAAAATTTCGCAAAACAGTAAAGGTTGTTGAGGCATTTCATGTCTTTTACCTAACCCCCCAAAACGTTGACATTTGTCACAGGACCGACAAAAATCATAAGAATCTTTAAAAAGGGTTGGCCAGTAAAAACCAGAATCTAGAATTTTCCTAGATGTTCTCCTTGCACTGAAATGACCACCACAAACCATTGAATGGCAAGCTGTAATGACAGACTCAAACTCTTCACTAGGCACACACTTTCTGATAACTTGGTCACTACATATCCGCCATAAGTGAGGGGCATCCCAGATGTAGTGCCTCGATTCGCTTTGAAGTTTTTGTGCCTGAAATTTAGACATGAAAGGAGGGGTGAGTCCGGTTATAAGATAATTAACAATATGCGCATACCAAGGCTCTTTAACAGCTAGAGCACATAATACTGAATCAGGAAAGGAATCACAGGTGAGTTCAGAAAGTCTACTCCCCGTGTATCATCAGGTAGCCTACTTAAGTGATCGGCTACATGGTTCTCAGCCCCGGCTCTATCCTTATTTCAATGTCAAATTCCTGAAGAAGTAATGTCCACCTAATCAACCGTGGCTTCGATTGTGGTTTCTTAAGAAGATAGCGAACAGCTGCATGATCAGTAAAAACAGTCACATGAGAATTTAACAAGTAAGGTCTAAACTTCTCTAAAGCGAAAACAACTGCAAATAGCTCTTTTTCTGTTGTGGTATAGTTGACTTGAGCTGCATCCAGTGTTTTCGAAGCATAGGCAATGACTCTTGAGAGCTTCTCCTCCCTCTGGCCTAACATAGCTCCTACAGCAAAATTAGAAGCGTCACATGAAATTTCAAAGGGCATGGTCCAGTTGGGTGCAACAAGAATAGGAGGAGAAATGAGTTTAGATTTCAATTCACCAAAGGCAACTTTACAAGAATCATCGAAATCAAATTTCACATCTTTTTGTAAAAGCTTTGAGAGAGGTAAAGCAATCTTGCTAAAATCTTTTATAAATCGCCTATAGAATCCCGCATGACCCAAAAATGATCTAATATCTTTAACACAGGCAGGATAAGGCAAAGAAGATATAACCTCAATCTTAGCTTTATCAACTTCAATTCCCTTTTTAGAAATCAAATGTCCTAGAACTATCCCCTCATTGACCATGAAATGGCACTTTTCAAAGTTCAAAATCAAATTCTTTTCAATGCATCTTTTCAAAACCTTTTCAAGACTAGCAAGACAATCATCAAAAGAACCACCATAAACAGTAAAATCATCCATAAAGACTTCCATACATTCCTCTAAAAATTCACAGAATATAGCCATCATGCAACGTTGGAAAGTCCCTGGAGCGTTACATAACCCAAAAGGCATCCTACGATAGGCGAAGGTACCAAAAGGGCATGTAAAAGTGGTTTTATCTTGGTCCTCCGGTGCAATAGGTACTTGAAAGTACCCAGAGAAACCATCTAGAAAGCAGTAATGAGATTTGCCTGCAAGTCTCTCAAGCATCTGGTCTATGAAAGGAAGAGGGAAATGATCTTTCCGTGTGGCATCATTGAGTTTTCTATAATCTATGCACACACGCCAAGAATTCTGCACTCTTGTAGGAATAAGCTCATCCCTATCATTTCTAATAACAGTAACCCCACTCTTTTTTGGCACTACATGTATTGGACTAACCCACTCACTATCAGATATGGGATAGATGATCCCAGCACTTAGAAGTTTGGTAATTTCCTTTTTAACCACATCAAGAATCAGGGGGTTTAGTCTTCTCTGGGGTTGTCTCACTGATTTTGAACCTTCACTAAGCAAGATTCTATGTGTGCAAATGGCTGGACTAATTCCAGGAATGTCCGCTAAAGTCCACCCAATAGCCCTCTTATGCTCTCTCAAAACAGTAAGGAGTCTTTCTTCCTCAACCTTAGATAGGGAGTTAGCTATAATGACCGGTAATCGCTCATCAGACTCTAGAAAAGCATATTTCACAGTAGGGGGCAGGGGTTTCAACTCAAGAGTAGGTGGTTGCACAATAGATGGAATCAAATTATGAAGTTCAAGAGAGAAAAGATTACTCCCCTTTCCTTCAATCAGTGAAAATTCCTCAACCTTGCAGATAGCTTCCTCTCCAAGCGTTGAACCAACTTGTAGTTGATCTACAGCAACTGCCTTAGAGGGAATCTCTTCCATGACTTCGTCCTCCATATCTGAAATAGCAACAGAAAACCCTTCCCCAAGGGAATTATCGCTGACAATAGAGGGATCAAAGTCTAAATTGGGGTCAAGGGAGGAAATAGAGAATGCATGTGGGAGGGAGAGCATACAATTAAACACAGTGCAATCAAGGCATGTATCTTTATCACCACATGAGCAAGAAGAAGGTGTAGAGTAAAGGGATGAAAAAGAAGAAATAGTGTCATCCTCATCATCAGAAATAACTGAATAAAGTTCAGAACTAGAGGAATCATCTAGCAATTCAAACTCAGAACAGATATCATCAACAGCAACATCAATCATATTTACACCCAAGAGAGAATAGTCTTCATAAGGATGCCTCATTGCTTCATACATGTTAAAACAAACCTTATGATCTCCTACTTCCATAGTGATGGTACCTTCTTTCATGCTAATCATAGTGTTAGCAGTCCTCAAGAAGGGTCTACCAAGAATCAGTGTGGTGTCATGGACAAGCTCAGAGGACATATCAAGTACATAAAAATCAGCAGGAAAGACCAAATCCTTAACTTGAACCAAAATATCCTCTATGATGCCTTCCGGATACCTAATACTTCTATCAGCCAACTGGAGTACTACAGTGGTAGACTTAAGCGTCTTGACTCCTAGTGAAGTGTATACAGACTTAGGCATCACATTAATAGCTGCTCCTAGATCTAGTAAGGCTCCCCTTATAGAAACTTTTCCTATTGTGCAAGGGATGGTGAAGGATCCAGGGTCCTGGCATTTCACAGGGATTTGAGGCTTAAACAGGGCAGACACATTCGAGCTCACTTGGACTCTTTCATTTGGTCTAAACTTCCTCTTATGGGTACACAGGTCTTTAAGGTATTTAGCATAAGCAGGAACTCTCTTAACAAGATCAAGCAAAGGAATATTAACTTCCACTCTACTGAACAAATCAATCACATCTTTTTCAAATTTAGTTTCAGTCTTTCTTTTGCTTATCAAGTATGAATTAGGAAAAGGAAGGTCTTTGAGATTTACCTCTTTATCATTCAGCTTACCAGCTCCATGCTTAGATGACCCATCATGCTCCTTTGATGCTGCTTCCTCATAATTACTCTCAGATTTTGCTCCTTTGCTACTTAGAAGAGTTGACTTCTTTTCATCTAGCAATTCTCTCTCTTTTGCACTCTCAGAATTCTTAACTCTTGAATATTTAGGAAGAGGCTTATCACACTCAATCTCCTCATCAACTGATTCCTCTTCCTCTTCACTGAATCTTACTTGCTTCCCACTTCGTAGCGCGATTGCATTCAAACCCTTTGGGTTTATGACGGTATTGGAAGGAATGGTGCCACTGCTTCTAGCTTGTTGCTCACTCATGTTGTTGGATAACTGAGTAACATAGGAGTTCATGTTCTCAGATTTAGTCTCCCATTGCTCCATTCTCTTTTCCAAAGCACTAAATCTAGCATCATTCTTGGATGAATCTTGTTGAATTAGTGAAGCTAAGGAGTTGAACTGAGTAGCGTTGGCAGCCCTTTCTTCCTTCATTAAAGCCATCATATTCTGTAGAAGTTGATTCGTTTCATCCTTAGGTGGGACCGCAAGGGCTTGAGACTGGTTTTGGAACTGGTTTGAAGATGGACCAGCTCCTCCACTCTTCTGAAATCTATTTGGAGGTCTACTATCATCATTCCTCCAGCCCAATCGAGGGTTTGATTTCCACCCCTCATTGTAAGTGTTGGAATAGGGGTCCCATTTTTGATTTGGGCGGCCTTGGAAGACTGCGGACACTTCCTCATAACGGCCCGGACAAACGCTAGATATATGCATGACTGATCCACATGTGTCACAACTAGGCGCTGTAATGTCCATAGGAGTGGATGGGCGATGCACACTCATATTCTTCAATTCAGCAGTGATCAAAGATAGTTGAGATGTCACTTGGCTTCCCAAAGAATCCACCTTTGATTCCAAAGCGTCCATTCTTCTGTTGTGCACCGAAGCAGCTCCCATCTCATGTACTCCTTTTGTATCTCTCACCCCATGTTGTTGATGATTCAGAGCCATCTTCTTTATCAAATCCCAAGCTTCTGCAGCAGTAGAGTCTATTAAAGATCCTCCCGATGCAGCATCCAACATACCCTTCTCTTGGTTCTTCAACCCATCATAGAAGTACTGCACCAGTTGCTCATCCGGAATTTGATGATGTGGGCATCTTGAAAGTAGGTCCTGAAATCTATTCCAGTAATCATAGAGGGATTCATCGTAGTCTTGCTTGGCAGAATAAATCTCCTTCCTCATTGATGAAGTTCGAGAAGCCGGAAAGTATTTCTCCAAAAATGCCTTCCTTAAGTTCCCCCAGCTATGGTATGCATCAGCTACATGTCTTGGAAGGCTCATGTACCACTCCCTAGCCTTGCCTTCCAAGGATAGATGAAAAACCTTCCATAGCACTTGGTCCAACGATGCTCCCACAGGCTTCATACTCTGACAAATCATGGAAAGAGATTGCAAATGGAGGTATGGGTCTTCTCCTGTCAAGCCATGAAATTTAGGAAGAGAGTTAATCAATAAACCCTTAATCTCAAAATTAACTTCAAAATTTGGACATGCAGCAGTAAATGGGTCAAAGTTAACATCAGATGTGGTGGCTTCCCTAATTGTTCTTCTTCTAGGGTTCCCATTATTTTCTCCCACTCTCTCTTGCTCACCATTTCCTCCATTGCCTCCATTCCTTACTTGGTTGGCATTGGGGTTAGGATGAGGTTGGTTTTGTGGTAAATCAGCCATTATCTCTTGGTCAGTAGGTTCACTCTCACTACTGGATAGGCTAGATTCCACTGAAATATTCTCTTGCTCGATCACCAACTCACTTGTCCCTCCGACTCTTTTCTCTCTTCTTATCTCTGTGAGTCTTCTCTCAATCTCAGGGTTATAGGGCACAAGCTTGGTTTTTCGTGGCATGCAAAATAAGTATCACAAGAGAAAAAGTAACAAAATTGACTTGCAGCACACAAATCAAATAAAAGTATGCAATGTGATGGATGCAAGTGTAAGGTGTGAGTATGAAAGTATATGGATGAGTATTAGTATGTATGGATGAGTATGAGTATGTATGGGTGGGGTATGAGTAAGTATGCACAGATAAAGAAGCTGAATGCACGTGTTAAAAACTTTCAGAGAAGTTGGCCGCGGCGAAATCAGGGGTTGGCCGCGGCGAAAGTGTCCCGAGAGAAATTCCTTCGGTTTTTCAAAAAGTTGGCCGCGGCGAAATAACAGGTTGGCCGCGGCGAAAGTATCCCGAGGGAATTTCTTCAGTAATTGAAAAGTTGGCCGCGGCGAAAGGTAATGTTGGCCGCGGCGAAAGTGGGCAGTATGCTTATCAGACACTGGACTTCACTGATGCAACGTGAGAAATGCTGAAAATCAAGAAAATCAGTATATTTGTTTGTATTTCCAAAAATTTTGATGCTATGCAAGATGAAAACCTATACTATGAACAAATATGCAACTAAACTACCCTAAATGCTACCCATAAAGATCAAAAACCTCAAAAGTCAATCAAATAGCACAAGCTAACCTAGAGAACCAATTTCTTGGCTCCCCGGCAACGGCGCCACTTGAAAGAGAGCCTTTCTGTCGTTCGCTTAGAGGTTCTCGCTCAAAAATTTATCCAAGCTATGCAGTAGAGCAAACTCGGGTCGTTCTCTTTTGGGAGCCTAAATTAGATGTCTAAGTTAGATTAATGCTATGCAGAGTAATGAAAAAGGGGTTTTTGGTGTTTTTAGCCATTAATGAAATGCCAAAACTAAATGCAATGAATACTGATCTAAGTTACTATGTTTTTGGATTTTTCTAAGATAGTGGTGATGAAGTGAAGTTAATGATATGAAATCTCTTGAATATAGCTTTGAAGCAATCATAGTTCAAAATAATTTTGGGAGTAGAAATCACCAAGTCTTCTAATGAAAACCTTAAAGAACCCTTTAAGTCTAGGATCTTAATCAATGTCACCCATTTCATAAGATCCTATTAAGCTCACTTGGTGTGTGTATTAAGATTAATTAATGCACTTGGTTAAATGCAAGCTCAGATCAACTCAACAATCACACATTACCATGCAAGACAGAGAGTATCAAAAGGGATGCATAGAAACATATATGTAACCACATATATTAAAGCTCAAATTCAACATTAACTAATCCAATACACAAAACAATCATCCAGAATTGATTACAACCATAATCAAAATAGCTCAGCTCAAATTTACAAATCCTAGACCTAGAAATTCATAAATAAAGAACTAGAACTCATAGATGAAGCTAACTCCCCTTTGAAGCTCTTGGAACTCATGCTCCTTCCACCATATTCAAGAGTTGAGAGGCTTAGCTAGTCATAACTCTTGAACCAACTCCAACTAGATAATGTTCTTCAGCCATGGTAGCAGCAGATGGAAATGGGATTAGGGTTTCTGAGGTGAAAATGAGAGAAGAGGATGAAAGATACGAAGGTGGAGGCTCAATCCCTCTCATCTGCTGTCATCATACCTAAAATAGGGTTTCTAACCCGAAACTTACGTGCATGGGTCGGTTTTTGGGGATGGGTAGGTCAAAATTTCCCGAAATGGTCGGGTCTGGAATTTGCTGCTCCGAGGGGTTCGCCGCGGCGAATAATAGGTTCGCCGCGGCGAAACATGGCAGAGACCTGCCTTCACGGATGGGATTTCGCCGCGGCGAAGTGAGATGTTGGCCGCGGCGAACCTAGGCAGAGGATCTTCTCTTGTTTCTTTTGCCTTGAGTTCTTCAATTCTGACCCCAAATCTTTAGTGTCCTACAATAAAAAGTAACAAATTGAAGTATCAATTGTCCTAGAGTTAATTGAATCCAATTAACAACCAATTATGACAATTTAATCCTCAAAATGACACTAACTCCAAGTAAGAACCATAAATCTCAGTTAAGCACAATTTTCACTTAAAAGGACCAGAAAGTATGACAAAAATCATGGATAATGATATGAAAAGAAATTAATATTTTGAGCTCAATCAAAGGGCATACATATTAAGTCTATAACAATACAACAGTGCTCATAAAACTATACAGTTCAAGCACGCATCAGATGTGATTACCCTATTTTGTGTTGGTGTGGACACATGTATATCATACAGCAATGTATTCATAATCAAGCCAAGTCTCTTAACACAGGCATACGAGATAAAAGAATGACTAGTACTCGAATCGAACATTACAATCACTGGGGAGTTGTTAATCATGATCGTACCTTAGATCATCTCTGAGGACTTCCGAGCTTCTTCCCCTGTGAGGGAAAACACTCGGCCTTGGGTGCGTGGTCGTGCCTTTTCAGTGTTCTATGGGTATTCTCTCGAGAAATGTCCAGGTTCGCCGCATGTATAGCAAACATTCTGTCCAGCCATGCATGGTCTGTCACCATGATTCTTGCCACACTTCGTACACTCCTTTCCCTTCTGTGGCTTACTGACAAGAGCCTTTTTGTCGTTTGCTTTGGGGTTCTTAATCAAAAATAAATCCAAGCTAAGCAGTGTAGTGCAACTCGGGTCATTTCACGCTTGGAAACCTTAATTAATTACCTAAGTTAGACTAAATGCCATACAATGTAATAAAAAGGGGTTTTTGGGTTTTTAAGACTAAATGAATGGTGCCTAAACTGAATGCAATGAAAACAAACCTAAGATACTATGTTTTTAGTGTTTTAAGATAATAATGATGTAATGGAAATGATTGATAGGAAATCTCTTGAAAATGGTTTTGATGGCAATAGTTCACTTAAATATTGGGAGTTTCACAAATCCATTAGGTTTTCTTAATAAAAACCTCATTAACTCAATGAGTCCAAAGCTTACATTAATGAACTCATTAATGAAAGCTTTGTTTAGCTTCCCTAATGTGTAATTTTGGAATGATCATGCAATTGGCTCAATGTAACACACAATTAACTCAGTACTAAAACATAACCATGCAAGATAGGAGAGAATCATGAGAGTTACAATAAGCATATATGCAACTACATATATTTAAGCACAAATTCAACATCAATCAATCCAAATTACAAATGTTAATCATTAGTCACTGATTATAGAATTAATCAAAGTGTCTAACTAAGACTTTACAACTCCTAGACCTAGGAAATTATAAACACATAGCTAGAAACTAAAGATTAAGACTAGAACTCCCTTTGAAGCTTGGAAACTCATGCTACTCCACCATTTTCAAGAGTTGGAAAAGCTTAACTCATCATAGCCTTGGAATCAGTTCCAACCAGAGGTGAATCTTCAGCCATAACAGTCAGGAGATGAAGGAAATGAAAGTGGATGAAGAAGAAGTATAGGAAAATGGAAGATGAAGGAGATGGAGATGGAGGATTAGTGATAAGTCTCATTATTTACATACATTTCTAGCCCTAAACACATACTTTTGCGATCTATATTTACATACTTTGGGCATAATTAGGTTCCATTGTGTATAAGAGTTGGTGAGAAGAATTATGAGGTTTTGCAAGTGTTTTTACATGTTTTTATATGATTTTATTTGTGTGTACTTTTGATCCCTGCTTTGGCATGAATTTCAGGAAGTTTCAGTAGCATTTTCGCCATTCTGTCTGAGGCGCCGCGGCGGATTGACGGAGGCGCCACGGCGGATTTCCAAGGTACTCTCGGTGAAAAGCGCCGCGGCGGATGGACTAAGGCGCCACGGCGGACGGAGGTTTTCATGAAGCTCAGGATCATTAATCAAAACGACGCCGTACAGGACAGGAGCCGCGGCGGATTGACGGAGGAGCCGCGGCGGATGACCGAAATTTCCAGATTTAAAAGCTGAAGTCGCGCGCTTCAACAGGAGGATCAGATTTCAGTTGCTCACTCTCCCTCCAACGCGATTTTCTTGCTCTCTCCGCCCTCTCTCATTTCTCTCTTCCATTTTCGTCCAATTCCATCAATTTCCACCGATCAACCATGGATCTTTCATCAATTCTTGCTGTTTCTACCCTAATCCAGAGTATGAGTAGCTGAATTTCCAAGTTCTTCTAGCAATGAAGCTGACCTGAGTTCATGGAGCTAAACAGGGAGTCATTTCAGATCTATTTTCTACCTTCTATTCTAAGAGTCATTTGTTTCAGTTGAACAATTGTGATTAGAATGAAGATTGAGTGATTAGATTTATGTTTCTTGGAATTTAGATCTGATTGAACATTCAGATGTGAGTTGTGTCCTTTAGTTCAGTTGAATAGAGGATTCTCTGTTGATTTGTAAATCTAATTCGTTTTACTTGGACTGTTGTTCTGTAAATCTGAATTTTGGTTGAATATATTGATGATTCACAGTTGTGGTCATTCTTAGAGAATTGCAACTTGCTTCTCAAGTGTTCTTGTCAATTGATTTTCCTTCTCATAGATCAAAATAATGAATCTAGTAAGATAGTTGTTTCTGATCTATGTTAAGAGAGATTTGAGCAGTAGCTGAATCTATCCATTTAATTGACACTAAGAGACTCCAAATTATAAGATTGAACAAGGAAGGTTGGATAAATTGCTAGGGGAACTACTATCTCTCATCTGAATCTCATTTGCAATTTACCTTTCATTAGATTTGTTTCTTGTTTTGATTTCTCTTTTTCTGAACTAAAGCTCTCATCTTGGTAATTTGATAATTAATAGTGAATTGTTAAGAATTGAAATACAACTTAAGGCTCCTTGTGAAGAATGACCTAGGTAGTGCCTCACTTGCTGCATTTTCCCTAGTAAAACTTTGATTACCTAGCGACAAGGTTTATCAAATTGGCGCCGTTGCCGGGGAGCCTTACTTGTTGAGGTTCTGAGCAATTCACTGGTGTGCCAAGAAAATTTTCATGTTTGAAAACCCAAAACTTCAGAAAAAGTAGCTTTAGTGTTTTTGAGTTGTGCTGCATGTTCACTTTTGTGCTTTGTTGTTAAGTAGTTTCCCTTTTTGCTGTGTTTTAAATTCATTCCATAGGTTGTCAAGGAGTTAACACAATTGAGTAGGCTGTGAATTGTTTGAATCCTTGCTGTAGCAACCTTTTCCCTTTTAATTGTTCTTCCATTTAACCTAATGATGGTTGGTTGTTTTTATGCTTTTGAGATATTTTTCTTGTTGACAAACTAATACCATTGTGTTAAGGGGTTCAATTTGCAGGAGTGAAGGTGTGAACAGTGTCAGAAGCTGCTGCAGAATTCGTCCATCTGGTTTATCAGTACCAGGCGCCGCGGCGGATAGCATCAGGAGCCGCGGCGGATTTCACAGAATCAATCCTGCAAAAAGAGCCGCGGCGGATTGCACCAGAGGCCGCGGCGGATTTCACCTGATCCCTTCTTAGCTTTTTGTTCTCTCTTTGACTTCTGTCTTTTGTCTAATTGCTTTTTCACATTTATTTTATTAGTCTATTCTAGTGTTCTTTAGTTGCATGTCCCAGGATAAAGGTCTTTTACCTTTTGATTGGGAAATCAATAGAACTCTTAGGCAAATCAAGAAAACCAAACAAATAGCTGAGTCTAGTAAGCAACCTATAGTGAGTGACTCTCTTCCTCAAGTTGAATCTTGTTCTTCCTCAGAATCTGAATCTACTTTAGGAGGGTTTATAGACAATCATTTTGTGATGGATCAAAATAATAACAATGCCCAAACTGAGAGAGGTGATGCTACAAATAGACCTCAAAATGAAAGGCAAGCTGAAAATGTTCTCCATAATGCTAATATTCAATTGAATAGAGATGAGGAGAATAGGAGCATTAGAGAAATTAATAACTCAAGTGTGAACTGTGATCCATGTGGTTTTTATAACTTTGAAGCTGATTTTGAACTTAAAGGTACCTTGATTAATGCCTTACCAAGATTCCTTGGTCTTGCAGGGGATGATCCATATAGACACCTTCAGAATATGCATGCGGTTTGTTCCTCTATGAAGCCCCATGGTGCTCAATTGGAAGATGTGCTAAGGAGAGCTTTCCACTTCACATTAGAAGGAAATGCCAAAGAATGGTTGCAAAGTCTACCTCAGCACTTCACAACACTTACATGGGAGCAACTTAAGAAGGCCTTTTTAGAGAAGTACTTTCCTGCATCAAGGACATCTAAATTGAGGAAGGCTATCTATGGAGTTCAACAAGATAGTAGAGAGACCTTGTATGAGTATTGGACAAGATTTCTAGCTATGCTTTCTAAATGTCCAAATCATCAAATCAGCAAGTCTAATCTAGTTCAATATTTCTATGAGGGCTTGCTATCTCATCACAAGAACACAATAGATGCTGCAGCCCATGGTTCACTATTTGATTTGACTCCTCACAATGCTTGGGAATTATTGGAGAAGATGGCCAACAACAATCAGCAATTCAGCACAAGGGATAACCAATCTGTCAATGAAATTTTAAGGTCAAATCCTACTAACTTAGACTCTCAATTTGCTGCCTTATCAGAAAGGATGGACAAGAGAATGACTAGGATGGAGCAACTCTTGTCAACTAAACAATGTGGTGCTATGGGAACATCTCAAGCCTTGGTAGCTCCCTCTTGTGACTCCTGTGGTTCTATGATGCATTGTACTGAATCTTGCCCTTCTCAATTTGAAGAAGTGTCAGCCATGTATCAACAAAGAGCCGGTCAATATCAGCAAAGGAACCCTTTCTCCAACACTTATAACGAAGGATGGAAGGATCATCCCAATTTTAGATGGGGAGGAGGAGAGAACAACAAGGAGAGATTCATGCAGAATAGGTTCCAGCAACGTCAACATTCAGAACAAGCTATGGTTCCTTCCCAAACTACTCAAGAAGTTGGGAATTCAAGGAATGATGACATGTCTCTCTTGTTGAAAAGCATGAACAGTATGAATGCTAATCTCAGTGCTATGGCATCTCAAATGGACAGAATTGATAAGCATACCACTGCATCTGATGCAAGAATGGCTGCTATAGAGAATAGGGTTGAACAATGGGAAACTAAGACAGCAAACTTGGCTAACTTTGTTACCCAAATTTCAGATAATTTCAGCAGTCTTCAAGCAAAAACAAGTGGAGCTTTGCCTTCCAATACTGTGATTAATCCCAAGTCATTGAATGCCATAAGTTTGAGAAGTGGAAGAAAGGTGACATTCAATGAGAATGATGAAGAATCTGACTTGGATGAAGATCATTACACTAAAGGGAATTCTACTCATGAAAAGAAACCACCAAGTGTGGAATCTGAAAGCTTAAGAGAGAAGCAACTTCTGCAAGCAAGAAAAGAAACCGGATGTAGAAGTGCAACTACTGAAGGTTGCACAACTGAAGCCGGCCCTTCAACTATGGATGATAAAGGCGTCCATGAAACACCATTGAGAGAGGACTTGAGGCAATCTTCTTCAAGAATTGCAGATCCTAACCAGGACAATGGGAAGATTGAGCAAGAGAAAGTTGAAGATCCTCACAAGAGCAATAAACCGGGAAGTCAAGGTAAGGAGGTAAGCTTGAAAGATCTACCTTTTCCTAAAGCTTTTATGTTTGGGCAGAAGGTTGCAAAAGAAAAGCAAAATAAAGAAGTTTTAGATTTCTTTAGTAAAGTAGAAATTAACATTCCTTTGCTGGATTTGTTGAAGAAAGTGCCTGAATATGCAAAATTCTTAAAAGACATTTGCACTAATAAAAGAAAGTTTAAAACTAATGAATTGGTGCAAGTTGGCCCTAATGTTTCAGCCCTTTTTAAAGCTCAATTACCTGTGAAATGCCAAGATCCAGGAGCTTTCTCCATTCCTTGTCAAATTGGTAAGTTTCATATTTCTAAAGCTTTACTAGATTTGGGTGCTGCTATCAATGTGATGCCAAGTTCTGTTTATTATGCTTTAGGAGTTGAAATCATGAAACCTACAAGTGTCTTAGTGCAACTAGCTGATAAGTCTATTAGGAATCCCAAGGGAATCTTAGAAGACATTTTGGTTCAAGTAAAAGACCTTGTATTTCCTGCTGATTTTTATGTGTTAGATATGACTAATGAGGCCATAAGTGAAAGCACATTGATTTTGGGCAGACCATTTCTAAGAACTGCCAACACCATGATTTGCATGAAGGATGGGATTATAAAAATGGAATTTGGTGGACAAGAAATTCAATTTAACATGTATGAGATGATGAAACATCCACATGAGGATTATTCTCTGTTAGGGCTTAATATGATTGATGTGTCACTTGAAAATGAGTGTGAATCTATTTTTGAGCATGATAACAATGATGATACTGAAGATTCCTTCGTCTCTTTCTCCTCCATATATTCTCCTTCATCTTCTTTTTCTTCACACCTTGATGATGTGCCTAGCATTGATTCTAAAATTGATGGCTGGCTTTCCACTTGGAGTGAATTGTCTTCAGTTTCATCCATTAAGTCTTCCATTGATGCTAATTCCACTCTGTCAAGTGATGAACAACTTGCAAAAAGATTGCTTGTAGATTTCTCAACAGCACAAGAGAGTGAATCAACTCCTATACAAGAAGGGGAAGGTGAAGGGCACAAGACTCATGATTGCAAGGCCAGCCCAAGTCTCATGGATGAACCTCCATTCAAGGAGCATGCAGCTGAACCTTCTGAACAACAGGATTTGCCTTTAAATTCTTATCACATTTTGTATTCCAATCCTGTTTACAAGTCACTTGATCTTAATTTCTTTAACCATGCAGAACTGGAACACCTCTTGGAAATCATGCGAAGTGCAGCTACTCCCAACCCTAGGAGATTAAGCATGACACCAACCAAATTTGCTGAAATATGTAGCATAGGGAGTGCACTTTTGCAATCTAATTTTACTTCTGAAATTGGAATTCCCCAAGATTATTCTGCATCTAACTTTGAGTTTTCACATGGATTTACAAATGTTTTAAATGCATTGTTGCAGGGACCAACTAAGGAGAGTTACTCACATGAGGATGAATGTACAACTGAAATTTTTGGTATTGAAGCCTTGAAGCAATCTGGAAATAATTGCACTACCTTGGAGCTCAAGAAACTGATACCCTCAGTAGTTCAACCTCCTGAATTGGAGCTTAAACCCTTACCATCAACACTGAAATATGCATTTTTAGCTGAAAATGAAAGACTCCCGGTGATAATCTCTAACTCTTTAACTGATATTGAGGAATCTCAATTACTTGCTGTTTTGAAAAGGTATAAAAGTGCAATTGGGTGGTCTTTAGCAGATATTCCTGGTATTAATGCTTCAATTTGCACTCATAGAATATTGTTAAATGAAAATGCAAAGCCCATAAGGCAACCTCAAAGAAGACTTAACCCACTCATACTTGATGTTGTTAAAAAGGAAGTAACAAAGCTGCTTAGTGCTGGTATCATATACCCTATTTCAGATAGTGAGTGGGTAAGTCCAGTTCAGGTTGTTCCTAAGAAAAGTGGGATCACTGTGGTTAGGAATGAAAAAAATGAATTAATCCCCACTAGAATCCAGAATTCTTGGCGTGTTTGCATTGATTATAGGAAACTTAATGATTCTACAAGAAAAGATCATTTTCCTCTACCCTTTATAGATCAAATGCTTGAAAGATTAGCTTGTAAATCTCACTATTGTTTCCTTGATGGTTTCAGTGGCTATTTTCAGGTTCCCATTGCACCTCAAGATCAAGAGAAGACTACATTCACTTGTCCCTTTGGCACATTTGCATATAGAAGAATGCCATTTGGACTTTGCAATGCACCGGGCACATTCCAAAGGTGTATGCTATCCATATTTAGTGATTTGCTAGAGAATGGAATTGAGGTGTTTATGGATGACTTTACCATCTATGGAAATAATTTTGATGAATGCTTAGTGAATTTGGAAAAAGCTCTATCTAAATGTGTTGAAAAGGATCTTATTCTGAATTTTGAAAAATGTCACTTTATGGTTCAACAAGGAATAGTTCTAGGTCACCTAATTTCTGAAAAGGGAATAGAGGTAGACAAAGCAAAGGTTGAAGTAATTTCCTCTCTACCCTATCCAACAAATCTTAAGGAGCTTAGATCTTTCCTAGGCCATGCTGGATTTTATAGAAGATTCATAAAAGATTTTAGTAAAGTGACTTTTCCAATGTCTAAATTGCTGCAAAAAGATGCTTCCTTTGATTTCACTGATGAGTGTAAGATGTCTTTTGATGAGATTAAATCCAGATTGACTTCTCCACCTATTTTGACTTGCCCTAATTGGAATTTACCATTTGAATTGTGTTGTGATGCCTCTAATAATGCAGTGGGTGCAGTTTTGGGACAAAAGGATGGTAAGGTTTCCAAGGTTATTGCTTATGCTTCAAAGACTCTAGATAAGGCTCAAACTAATTACACAACTACTGAAAAGGAGCTCTTTTCTATTGTTTTTGCATTAGACAAGTTTAGGCCTTACCTAATTAACTCTAAGGTTACTGTTTTCACTGATCATTCTGCTGTCAAGTATCTTTTCAGCAAGCCACAATCCAAACCGAGGCTCTTAAGGTGGATGTTGTTGATCCAAGAGTTTGACATTGACATCAAAGACAAACCTGGAGCAGAAAATGTGGTGGCTGACCATCTAAGTCGCTTACCAGAAACTACAAGGGGAGTAATCGGTTCAGATTCTGTTTGTGATGAGTTTAAGGATTGTTCTGTTTCTGCCTTGTCTCTCTTGGAACCTTGGTATTGCCATATTGTCAACTTTTTAGTTGCTGGTCTAATTCCCCCCTCTTTGTCTCATTTTCAGATGCAGAAGATTAAGAGTGAGTCTAAGCACTACATTTGGGATCCTCCAATCCTTTGGAAGGTATGCAGCGACCAAATCATTCGGAGATGTGTACCAAATGAAGAATTTCAAGACATCCTGCATGCTTGCCACTCTCAAACTTGTGGAGGTCATTTTAGTGCTAACAAGACTGCAAGAAAAATATTGGAAGCTGGTTTGTATTGGCCATCACTCTTTAAAGACTCTTATGAGTATTGCAAGAATTGTGACATTTGTCAAAGATTTGGTGGCCTAACTAAGAAACATGAATTACCCCAACACCCAATGCTTTTCTGTGAGGTGTTTGAAGTATGGGGTATTGATTTTATGGGCCCCTTTCTTCCTTCTATGGGTTTTACATACATTCTTCTTGCAGTTGATTACCTTTCAAGATGGGTAGAGGCCATAGCAACCAAAAAGAATGATGCTGCTACTGTTTTAAAATTTCTGAAAAATAACATCTTTTCTAGATTTGGCATTCCTAGAGCAGTAGTTAGTGATAATGGCACTCATTTTTGTAATAAATTGCTACAAGGGTTATTCACCAAGTATGGTGTGACACATAAGACATCCACACCTTATCATCCCCAAAGTAATGGGCAAGCTGAAAATGCAAATAGAGAAATCAAGAAGGTGTTGGAACGAATAGTTAAACCATCTAGGAAGGATTGGAGTGCCAGATTAGATGATGCTTTGTGGGCATATAGAACTGCATTTAAAACCCCAATAGGCATGTCTCCTTACAGATTGGTTTATGGTAAGATGTGTCACCTACCGGTTGAGATTGAACATAAGTCTCTTTGGGCTGTAAAAGCATGTAACCTTGATTTTGATTCTGCTGGTATGGAAAGATTATTGCAATTGCAGGAACTTGAAGAGTTGAGACTCGAAGCATATGAAAATTCCAGGTTCTATAAGGAGAAGACAAAGATGATTCATGACAAGCAAATCCTAAGGAAGACTTTCAAGGTTGGAGATAAAGTGTTGCTGTATAAAGCACGATTCACATTTAAACCTGGGAAGTTGAGCACTAGATGGGAAGGACCATACTTGGTCACTAAAGTTCACAAATTTGGCATGATAGAGCTGCTAGATGAGAAGAGCAGTAAGACTTTCAAGGTCAATGGTCACCTGCTCAAAATCTACAAGGAGAATTTTGATCCACCATAATTTCAGGTTGTCCCCTTCCTTACACACTTTAGTCTGTGTTTATTTGATTATTATCATTCTTGAACTCCATTTTTGAGCAAGTGTGGGGGAGGGCATAACTAGTAGCAAGTGTAGGTTGTTTTTAGTTTGTTTTGAAGTGTTCTGTTGTTTCTTTCCATTCCTTCCCTTACCAATTTTTCCTTGCTATCTTTTGTTCAAATTTGCATTGAGGGCAATGCAAGGATCAAGTGTGGGGGAGTGAATGTTGTGTTTTGTGTGTTCTGTGTCTTTTGTAGAAGAACCTCAGTTTTCAAAAACTTTTTGAAGGTTTAAGCTTGCTTCAGGATTTCTAATGTTACATTTGTGACTGATTTGATTTAGAAATTAATATCTTGAAGTGAAATTTTCTAATGCATAGAGATTAAGCATGATGTGTTCTTTACCTGAGGTGAATGAATATGGAAGACAAGCCTAGTTGGAAGGATTCTTTGAGCCTTTATATTCATTTCTGGTGTGTGCATTCACTTAGTTCTTATACTCTCTAGAACTTGTCTTAGTTCTTAATCAAGACCACATGTAACATTAGTATTCTTGAACATGATTGAGGCATTCATTCAATTTAGCTACTTAGACCAAATGGCCAACCCCTACATGATTTATCCCTTGTTACCCATTTGAGCCTTTTTAGCTGAATTTTTCCATTCATTTCACTCTCATTTATAAAACCTCTTTCCTACAAGGATGCATATTTCATTTCATTAATTCCTTTTAGAATTCACTAGCATTTTGATGGATTCAATTGATGGATTGATATGAGGAGATGCATACTTGAACTTAAAAGAAAAAAAAAAACAACAAAGAAAAGAAGAAACATGCGAATGTAAAAGAAAGAAAGAAAAAAAAAAAAAAAAAAAAAAAAGAGAAAGAGAATAGAAAAGTTGAAAAGAAATAAAAAGGCAAGAAAAGAAAAGAAAGTGGGAATAAAAGCACCTTTATAGCTTTAGACTTCAAGATCAAGAAGTCAAATCCTCAATTGAATATTACTAATGCTATTGAATTCTACACATTGATTCACATATTATCTCTATCCTTCTATGCATTCTTGTGCATTTCTTCCTCACCCTTACATTACAAGCCACAAAAGTCCTCTTGATTCTTGAGTACTTATGTATTTAGGTGGTGGAGTGGTAGAGCTATTACAAGCATATGGTAGAGCATTTGAATAAGTGAATTGAGTGAAAGAACCTTTGATACTTGTTAGTTGAGTGATACACTAATTCCCTTGTGTGGTCTTCTATATCTTATTCACTTGGATTAAATTACATATCATTGCTTGGTTTCTTTGCATTAGAATGTTCCATGGATGGATGTTGGTTGAAGAATCATTGTTGGTTGCAGTTGTAACCTGAACTTTTGAGCTTGCTTATTCCTTTCTTGCATCCTTCTCTTTCACAATATGTTTAGACTTGATTGCCCAGGAGTGCAAAAGCTAAGTGTGGGGGAGTTGATAAGTCTCATTATTTACATACATTTCTAGCCCTAAACACATACTTTTGCGATCTATATTTACATACTTTGGGCATAATTAGGTTCCATTGTGTATAAGAGTTGGTGAGAAGAATTATGAGGTTTTGCAAGTGTTTTTACATGTTTTTATATGATTTTATTTGTGTGTACTTTTGATCCCTGCTTTGGCATGAATTTCAGGAAGTTTCAGTAGCATTTTCGCCATTCTGTCTGAGGCGCCACGGCGGATTGACGGAGGCGCCACGGCGGATTTCCAAGGTACTCTCGGTGAAAAGCGCCGCGGCGGATGGACTAAGGCGCCACGGCGGACGGAGGTTTTCATGAAGCTCAGGATCATTAATCAAAACGACGCCGTACAGGACAGGAGCCGCGGCGGATTGACGGAGGAGCCGCGGCGGATGACCGAAATTTCCAGATTTAAAAGCTGAAGTCGCGCGCTTCAACAGGAGGATCAGATTTCAGTTGCTCATTCTCCCTCCAACGCGATTTTCTTGCTCTCTCCGCCCTCTCTCATTTCTCTCTTCCATTTTCGTCCAATTCCATCAATTTCCACCGATCAACCATGGATCTTTCATCAATTCTTGCTGTTTTCTACCCTAATCCAGAGTATGAGTAGCTGAATTTCCAAGTTCTTCTAGCAATGAAGCTGACCTGAGTTCATGGAGCTAAACAGGGAGTCATTTCAGATCTATTCT
>NW_021635555.1:0-154815 GCF_004799145.2 Neltuma alba | reverse complement strand
CTGCAACTACTCTGGTGACAAACAACTTCAATGACTTCTGACAAAAGTAACAAGAGATTTGGATGGGCTATAGCAGATTTTGACTTAGATGGGGCGAAAAGTCATCGAGGCACTCAAATGGGAATAAAATTTTCTTTTTAGTGATTTTATGTTCTCATTAGTAGCAAGGGCATTAGAGTCTATTCACCTTTTTCCATTACTGCAATTGGGCCTCATTGGGATTTCTAAGCAATTACCAAGTTTTAAGGGACTTTTTTGTAGTATTTTTCAAGGTACTGAAAACCGGACCGGTCAATGAACCGATCGAGACAGTGGGTCAAGGGTCAATGGGTTAGATCAGAATCAGACCGGTGTAATTAAAATAATATAATTTTTAATAATATAGTAAATATTTTAGATAAAATAATGAGAATAAAACATAATATAAAAGTAATTTTTAATTAATATAAAAATATGTGGCAATATATATTAATATGATCAGATTGTTAAACTTTTTCAAATCTATAATATATATAGATTTAATATTACTTTTAAAATCATTAGAAATTAAATCAAAGCGTAAAGAAATAAATAAAAAAGGAATTATGATATATATACAATTATTTTTGCACTAGACTTCAATCTATGGATTTAGCTATGTATCGGAAGTTGGGAACCCGTGATTTGTGAGCTTTTCAAAGCTTTGTTTTCTCCTAATGTATAGACTTACTCCATCTTTCCACGCAACCTCTCATCCTCCATAACTTTTCTCCTTCTTCAGTTCTACTTTTTCGTCCTTTTCAGCTTCAGTTCGCTCTCTTCCATCTTCCATCTTCTCTTCAGTAGTTCGACTGGGTATTTTATTCTCCTCGCATCAATGGTTGTGTTGTCCTCTTCATTAACATCTGATCTATTTCAAACTAGGTAATTTCTTTCATCATTTTTTTAATCTTTTTAAGGTTTGTTCTTCCTTATAACATTTCTCTCTCTCACTCTCTCTCTCTCTCTTCATGCAAGCTTCTTTTTTTCACCTGTTATGGCGTCGTGCCCAGTGGGGAGACGAAAGAGGTAACCCGAGCAACCCATTCAACCCAGTGGATTATCTGGTTTATGTCCGAGTCACACCGGTTCAAAACGGTTCAGATCTATTCCGAGTTAATACAAGAATCGGACCGAACAAGTGGCCGGTTCGCCGGTTTCCGACCTGAACTGGCCGGTCCGGTCCGGTTTTTAATACCATGAATTAAAATCAAAGCAATATATTCAGGAATTTATTATTTGACCACAAATTTATTTTCCATTTATTCACAATTCCTTCCTTTTTCTTTGAATACGTGTTATCCATTAAAAAAAAATTGCAAAAGCTAAGTAATTCTTAACATGTTGATACGTTTGGTGGTGACTACAGAAAATCAATTATTAAGTGGGGAAAATTCGCTAGATTGGCTTTGGTATGTTCTTGGGGTGTATATCCAATGCAAAAGAGAAAATAACTAAACGTTGAATTTGAGGGATTTGTATATATATATAGGATCAAATGATAATATAAATTAAGAACTAAACTGTTAAATTATCCTTAACAGAATGAATTAAAGAAACAAAAAACGAACCTCATATAATTTTCCGGAATTGGTAATCGGTTATAGAGTTTCTGAAAATGGCCAAATATCTCGGGGGAGTTGGCGATCTTTGATCTTGTGAGAAATTATTATCATAAGTTAGTTTTCTTTCGGTGTCTGTAGTTGCAGATTGGTCAGCTCGGACGTGAACTGTTCAGATTTAACACCAAGACTAATATCGCAACCTATCAAGAAGAAGAAGAAGAAGATGATGATGATGATGATGATGATGTTCCAAATCCCAGCGAATAAGTAATCAAGAATTTCATAGAGATATCTTTAATTATACATCAAGAGCTTAATTAATTGGGATAATTACCTGCTGGATATTACAATCTTGATCCTCCTTTTGAGAATTTTCTGTGATCTTCTTGGTTCAATGACAGGAGGGGGTCTTTAAACATATCCATCAAAGCGTTATCCGCAAAATAGTCATCTTCATTTAGAGGAACAATAATAGGATATACTTCTGAACAAGGACAATCCACTCCACTTCCATTTGTGGAAATTCCCAGAAACTCATTAGTGACAGTGGACGCTTGAGAATTCACTGATGGAAAATCTTGTGACATCATGACGGTGCTGCTTGTTCCACTCTGCACCGAAAAGAAATTTTCAGTGCTCTCAATAATGAGAATAATAAGCAAAATGAAATTATTTAGCCTCTGTAGTTCATCAGAAGAATATACTGGTTTTTGACCAATAGAACAGGAAGAATATATCGAACAAATTAAAATATTTAGATGAACAGAAAATAAACTAGCCATGAAGTGAAAGCTATTCACGATATATGAGTTGATCAACAGCTCATATTGATTGATCAGAAAGAAACTTCAAAGACGGATAGCATTCAGATTGAGAATCAAGAGTAATTAACTAGAATATTTAAACTATTTTATTTTTGAAGAACCATTCTTGAAGACGTTCAAGGGACGATGTAACATCTTGACTTTTGGTCCTAGAAGTATTAAAATTAGCCTAAAATGGGCAGACTACCATACATCTTATGGCAGGAGTCCCAGAGGTTCCTTAGAAGGACAGAGAGAGTTCCAGGGACTTAGTCACAAAAAGAAAGCTTTCTGGGATTGAGAAAAGTGGAAGTTAGAGATTCGAATGAAGTCTTAAGGCCCAGGAACAAGAAATAGAAATAAATATAGGCCAAAGGTTATATTATAGTCCTTAACGGGATGAGTTATGGGGTTAACCCGAATCAAGGGCAAAATCATAATTTTGTAAAGTTTCAGGCTGATAAGGGCAAAAATAGAAATTATGCCCAAAAATTCCAGAAAAATCCTAAAAAATGAAAAATGACATGTTAAGGCCCGTATATGAAGAAAAATTACAAAAATGCCCTTGGATTGATTTTAAATGAATTTTTAAAATTATAGCTCATTTTGAGGTATAAAGCTAGATTTAATTATTTGAACCATGAAGAGGCCTCAGAAATGTAAGTAAAAATAGGGATTCATGAGTTAAGAGATTACAAAAATTATAAAATTAGTCTCATCCCCAGAAAGCTAGCAAAATGGCTTTAAGAATATTTAAAATCCAGTTATGCAGAAAAAGGGCATTTTAAAGAATGATTTTTAAGTGGGGCTATAGGTTGAGTTATGGCCTGAGAAAATTCATAGATTTTATCTAGAATTTAAAAAATTTTATGATATTTTTGGATGAATTTTTAGAGATCTTGATTGAATAAAATACTCTAGTCAAATATTAAATAATTTTTGTCCCTCTAAATAAGAGACAAAATCAAAGAAAATATCTGAAGGTCATCATGACAGTATTGAGTCAGCGTGTTGAGTCGCCAAGTGCAATCATGACACCTATGAGTTATCATGCTGAGTCAGCAGAAGATATTTATGGACAGTATAAAAATCAAAATGCAATGCGGGTATATTTTAGATAGTCCTTTATCTACCCGTTATAGTGAAATCTCTACCGCATGACTCAATAAGGGTAAGTAGCCTATCAGTGGAGCTAATTATTTTCTTCTATACTCTTTTAAGATGGTGCCATATGTGTACTTAATTGAGATGAGAAAATGGTACCAGAACATACCCCAGTGGTACAAGGGGTAAGTCAAGACCTCAAAAAGTACCCGATATGGTGTAAAATGACAAGATAGATGAGGAATGCCTAAAGGTTATATTTTGCATGAATTTTATATTAATTTTCTCCCTGTTTTAATGCCATAATGATGAAGGGACAGGTACGGTTAGATTAAAGACATGTAGCTTGATGATGTAAGCAAGATGCCATCTAGCTGATGTAAGCAGGGTGTCATAGGACACGTGTCATCACAAGATAAAAAGAGAAAATGGATAATCCAGATCAAGCCATGTATTTTTAAGATCAACGGCCGAGATTCAATCTTATTTTCTATATACACCTCCTCGCCTCCCCTCATTTCATCCTAACCTTATGGAAATCATGGAAAAACTCTTGTAAAATGAATTCTAGAGAGAGAAAGAAGAAAGGGAGAGAAAGGCCAAGTGATCCCATGCAAGATTAGGCTCTAAAATAAGTATGTTCATGGTTTTTGAAGTGGTTTTCACTACCCTTGATATTGTTGAGCTTGGTTATGGATTTTAACGGTTTTTAGGAGCTTGAAACCCTTGGGGGGTATGCTGCACGAAATTTTTAAGTTAAAGGGAAGATGAAATTGATGTTAGAATAATGTTTAAAGGCTTGAAAGAAACAAGAATCAAGTGTTTTACATTGAAATTGATTGAATTTCTTAATTATGTAACTTGAGTAATATTTAGACCAAAGCTGGTTCTTGGGGCTAGGATTGGATTTGTAGATTTTAATGCTTCCAATGTGTTTAAAATAAAAATTGTGTGGGGTAAAGGTGATCTACCACTTGGTCAAATAGTACCCTCCAGTTTTTCTGTGCTAATTTTGAGCAACCATATCTCTTAGCGCACGCATCTATTTCACATGATATACCACTTGTTTTAAAGCTTGGAATGTGTACTAGTTGCTCACAAAGTTTCAAGAGCAAGATCATTCATTTGCTATACTTTTGCTCTATCTCAACTTTACTGCACATTAAAGGTCATTTATCCGCTTTACTTTGAATTAACAATTCATATTTATTTCTTGTATGTTCATAATCATGCCAACATTGTACAATTAATTCTCATGCATTAACATGCTCTATCATCCATGCCATCATCATCATTTAACTTTACATAATATCAATGGCATTATCCATACATGCATTAATATAGAAATTGTATAATGTGATATAACACATTTCTTCAATTCTTCTCTTCTTTTCTTTGCTTCCACTTCATGCATCCTCTTGCTTACTCATTAACACCTATTAGGGTTGGTTAAAAAAGGAGGAGATTTGGAAGAATCTGAGTAGTAAATATTACCTCATATGAATACAAGATAAATGCTAGGTGGATAACATGCTTGGTACATGCTCTCATGCTTTCATGCCTACAAAATGACATGCTTTAATGCTCTATGTTTCATTCACATATGGCCATGGAATATACAAGAAATAGAGTAACATTCAATCCTTCATGTTCTAAATCATTATCAAGCAACATCAACACACAAGCATACATATCAAGCACACAATAAGGGCAAGTTCACTTCTTTAATGTTTCATGGTCCTAAATATGTCAGTGTACAATGCCATTCACTTATTAGAGCCATGATCACAATCAACATCAACACTTTGCTCTCTTTAAGCTATATTGACTTCTAACTTTTGAGCTTGATTTTCAATCTTTTTAAAATTAATTCCACATGCAATGCCCCCATAATTTTGCTTGTAGAATTGAATTTCAAGCTCAAATCAAACAAAATCTAACTCTTTCCCCAAGAACAAGTGTTGGCAAAACATATACGGTTTTACAGCAAAAATTTTATTTTCCATTCTAATGCTTCCAAACTTACTTCTGACCTTTACCCTACACAAGTTTTAATTTTAAACATATTAGAAGTATCAAAATATAACCCTAACTCAATCTATAGGTCTGGCCAAAAATTACATAGAATTATGGGAAGTTGGATTCATTCAATTTTCATTGTAAAACCACTTGATTTCTACTCTTTTCTTTTCTCTTAAACATTAATCTAACTTCAATCAGTCTTTTCTATGACTTAATCACATTTGGATAGTATCTCATCTTAGGGTTTAATTCTTGTAAAAATTAACAATAACCATAACCAAGCTTTACAAGACATAAAGCACCATAAACTACATAAAAAAACCATGATCTTACCTTGTCTTGAAGCTTAGTCTTATATGGATCTTAAAGCTTTTTCTCATCTCCTTTTCCCTCTAAAATTTTGTGCTCCCCTTGCTCTTCCTCTCTTAGCATCCAAACATACAAATGGGAGGGGGAAAAAAGGTATTTATAATGGCAAAGTTACTATTTACCTTGGTTAATCTAATTTACTTTTACCATAACACTTGTCATCTAATTAAATTATGTCCCTTATGATCTTGCCATGTAATTTGCTAGGTATCCTGATCATATTTTCCCTCTTCAACATGATGGCAAATGCACGCCACCTAAACAAACATATGATTAGAACTTAATTTTTTTTTATTAAATAGCTCTATTTCTTCCCAGCATCCCTCTTAACAAATTGTACAATTTTATCCATGTTCCGTCATCAAATTAAAATTAAAATAGAGAGAAATTCATGCTCCCTCTTACCCTTGACTATTCCTCTACCTATTTTACAATTTTATATCGTATTGGATGCTTTTTTGGGACTTAACCGGTAACCTTGAGACATTTTTTGGCACCTTGTTTTCATCAAAAATAAAATCACATGACATTATATATGCAAGCATGTGATGAAATAAATATTTTTCCCTTTATCTCTTGTTATGCATTTAATAATATTTCTTTTTGAGAAAACTTGATTGAATTCTTTCTGCTGGTTCATGACTCCAAAAATCTGCCTCTAGATACCACTAACATCTTTTTATCAAGGAAAATTTATTCAATTTTTTTCAAGTTAAACTTTGACCTATAGTAATCTATTTTGACTTTTCTTGGATACCTTATTTTGTAAAATTCGACTTTAAATTATTCTATAGCCAACCTCTTTTCTTTTAAGGATTGGGGATAATTTTACAATCTTATTTAATTCCTCAAATAATTAATCCCTATTTTTGTCTGATTATTTGAAGCCTTCTCATATTTTAAATAATTTTCTTGACTACTTTTTCCTTAATTAGCCAAAATTCTCATAATTAGTCCAATTTACTAAAAATTTGTTAAAATTCATTCTGGAGTTATTTTTATTATTTTTAACCTCAAATGGGCCTTTATTCCTTATTTTCTATTTTTTTGGGATTTTTCTAAAAATTTTTAGCATACTTTCCTTCATTACGTTTTCCAACCCTAAACTTTTCAAAGTTACAATTAGGTCCTTGTTAAGGTTTAGCTTTAAGAATCATGCCTTTCAAGTTTCTAGCATGACCTTTGGCATGTATTCATCCTCATTTATCATACTAAGCTCCCAAGACTTGATTGGAGTCTCATCTTCCTTGTTTCTTGGTTCTAGAAAACTCTTACTTTGCGATTCAGTCCTTAGGAATCCTCTTGTCCTTCTAGGAAACCTCTGAAACTCCTACCAAAAGTAGTCTGATAGCCTACCCATTGCAGGCTATTTCTTATACTTGTAAATCCAAAATTCAGGATGTTACAAGTTCTAAGTGTGATAAAGGACAAAAAAAAGGGACCAATTCATCATATTAACAATTGTCTGACCTACTAAATAGATTTCCTATTCCTACATCTACTCCACCTATGGGTGAAACATCCATTCAGCCTCAAATCATTCTTGATCTATCTATATCCTCATTATCATATGTATCCTCTCTAGTTATAAATAAAGAGTATTGCAAACCCTTATTATCACTTGTATCATCTCTAATTATAAATTAGTTAGATAGTATACCCTTATTATCACCTCTTGTGTTGTCTTCCCAAGTCCCATCTCCTGGAATAGAAAACTCACATCCTCGACTTCACAGGCTCCTCCTACTAGTGTTTCACCATCTGGTTATGATTCCTCAAATGGTCAAATATAGGTGTATCCTAAAAAGGAAAAAGCAAGTCATCATTAGGCTTATATTATTTCACATCTTCATTTACTATCTTAAAGTCATTTTAATGTTTATCATGATTTTTTAAATTTTTTTATTAGGTTTAATCCTGCTGTTACCATTGTATATGAACCATCCTTCCATTTATCCTCCATTAGTATGCTTCTGGAAGTGTTACGGTTAAGTGGATTACGAAACATGCCTGTAGATTGAAAATTTGAAATTTGATCCTCAGGTTACTGTTCATTGGTAAATTTTAGATTTTCAGTCCAACTTTGAAAATTCATAACTAATTATAGAAAAATTATATTGAGGTGGTCTAAGTCTCTATTTAAAGCTCTTTTAATTCTCTATAAGGAGAAAATATAAATCTAGACTTATCCCTCATCAATTCATACAGTTAATTCATGAAAGTTTACTATTCATTTGGTAAAAATCTCTATCTTAGTTTTGAGCGGTCCTAACTCTTAGCACACACATCTATTTTAAGTAATCTACAACTTTAAAGCTTAGGATGTGTAATTTAAGAACACTACATTTCATCTGCAGATTCCATCATTTACCTCACTTCTACTCTGTCACAAATTCATGGCTCATTTAGGGATAACTTGTCACATCCTGTTAATTTTAACCTTGGAAATGAGAAATATAAAATATACTATAGGTCAAGCAAGATAGTCAATAGATAGACGATACAACTTTTAAAGTGAAACCATGTCACATCCCACCAATTTTAACCCTAAGAATGTGAATAATAAATTAGATAGAGGGTCAAGTAGTAAACTAGACTCAGAGTCCAAATAACTTTTGAGTTGAGACCTGACTCTTGTCTGGATTGAAATTTTTGAAATTATTGGTCCAAGAAGGACAAAATGGAATAATTAGAGAAAAATTCTAGAAAATTCCTGAAAAATAGTAAAAAATAAATTAGAAAGTTTGGAACCATATTGGTTGGAAGTGGAAATAGCATAAAAATAATTTATTACAGAATTTTTTGCAAACAGAGGTTTTTTTCATAAAAACAACAGAAAATTAGCTAGAAATAATTATTTTAAATATGTAGAGGCCTTAATAATTCTGGAAAAAAATAAAAAATTATTTGAGGATTTATTTGAGTTTATAAAATTATTTATAGGCTCTGGAAGTGAAAGGATTAATTTTAGAATATTTATTACCAAAATTTTATCAGTAAAGCCTGATTTTAGAGAAAATTCAATAAACATAGTTAAAGGTTGAAATAAATTCTAAAAAAATTCAAAGGATCTTCTTATATAAAAATATGATTGTAGATGGGTAGAAATGAATTTTTGGAGGTCCAAAAATATGATTGAAAATTAGATAAGAATTTTAGCCGATACAACAAAATCAGGTAAAAAAATGTTTAGAGATGAAAGGTAATATTCCTTCCTTCTTTCTCAAGCCCATTGGACATTATTTTGGGCCAAAAATGAATAGTAAATTTGTGGCCCAAGTGGTCCACATGACTATAGAATAAAACAATGCAAATTTACACATGATTTTATGTAAATCATAATCACACATGGGACACTTGGCTTCATCAAGTTTTCAGCAACTTAGGAAGGGGACACAAAGAAGGAAGAGAAGGCTGAAATTATGTCTATAAATACCCCTTTCTCATACCTTTAATTTTGGACATTTTGCCACCTTAAAGGAAGAAGGTTTTGTTGTAAAAAAATTAAGTTTGGAGAGCTAAGGACACATTGAAATTGGTCAAGAATTATCAAGCAAGAATCAAGGATTAATCAAGGTATGTTGAAGCTTTTATTTGACTATGTTTCTAACTAGTTTCAAGTGGATTTTGGTGTCACATCCCAATTTTTAGGCCTAGGAGCCCTAGGAGTAGCCCAAAATAGGTAGGCTACTAAGCCCTTCGAAGCAGAAGTTCTAAAAATGAGAAAAGAATTCAAAGCAGTTTCAGGGACTAAACTGCAAAGTAAGAAAGTTACTAGGAGGCAAATGTGTAAGTAATGTTGATGTTTCAAGAGAGTTTCAAGGGTTCAGAAAGAGAAAAGAGGTTAGATATAGGTCAAAGGTTAAGTCAAAAGCCTCAAAAAGATATTTTATGAGGTTAAGTTCAAGCAGAGACTAAATCATAATTTTAGAAAGTTATAACCAATAAGAGTAAAAATGAAAAGTATACAAAAAATTTCAAGAAAATCTCAGAAAATAGGAAATAATATTCTAAGATTCTTTTGTCAAGAGAAATAACAAAAATACCCCTGAGGCAACTTAAATAAAATTTATAAGATTATGACTCAGTAAAAAATACACCAATTGAGGTAATTATTTGAGATAGTAAGTGATCTAAAAAAGGTATGTAAAAATGAGGTTAGGAAGCTTAAGGGCTATGTTAATTTATAAAATTAGTCTCACCTCTAGAAGATTAGCAGAATGGCTGGAATAATATGTGGTTGAATGATGTTTGAGTGGCTATGGTTTTAACTTGACAAGTTTTGCAACAAGGAGATGAAAGTTGACTTATTTAAGGGTAAAGTTTAACCATACGAAACTTTGAGCAAATTAGGGGGTTTGGTTTTAAAACTTAACAGTCTAATAGATCATATTTTTAGCTTTAAAATGAGTGGAATTTCATGAAATTTGAAGTTTTGTACAAAAGGTTATACCTTTTAAAGTTGGGTATAAATTCTGAAAAATTGGAAAAATTGCCAAATGAACAATACATCTTACCATTGAAACTGGGTACACATGAGCTGGATTCAAACTCTGAATATATTTTTCCATTAAATATCTCACTACAAGCTTCAAGTAAGACTTGAAACCATATCATTTGATTTTTTTGAAATTAGTTATGATTTTTCAAAGTTTAGAAGAATTAGGGTTACAATAAATATTAACCCAAGAAATTAAATTTAAAAATTCAAGTTTCTTCAACTTAACAACTTGAGAAATAGTTACAAATACTCCCACTTGATGTAAAATTAGGTAAAGAAAGTAAGGTGTGACAAACCAAATCAGGGACCAGCCTGTCATTTTAAAAATATTTGGTCATATTGAACAGAGCAAGAAAGTGTACCCAGAATTCTAGAAAATTTCTAAAAAAATTTTGAAAAATAAAACAAAGGGTACAGAATAGTATTTAAGGTCTGAAAAATAGAAAAATTATGACAATAATTTATTGGGAAAATTACTGTAGAGTCCCACAGAAGACAATTTACTACCAGAAGGTCCCATGAAATCCCCAAATTCCTTATAAGTCCCCAGGGACCTTATAGCAAAAAATTTGAAACTTGCAATTACTTTCTTGCCCTTTTGATTAGAGAAAGTAACCGAAGCACACTCAAAATCGTTTCGGTTTTCATCTTCTCGAAATCGGCCGCGCGCTCACACTCCGTCGCCCGCTCACACTCCGTCGCCCGTCGTTGGTGCTTTATCCTTGTGTGCTCCGACAGGTTCAATCTCCGGCGAGGTCTGTTAGTTTCTGGTTGGTACATTGTCGGTCGCTGCTCCGCATTCGGTCACTCTCTGGTCCAACGCCTTCAATCCCCTGCGCGGTCCATCGGTGTCGGGTCTGCACGCCGTCAGTCTGTCGTCCGCAGTCCGTCGGTCTCTCGTCCGCCCGCCGTCGCCGTCTTCTCCGACGCATTGAACGGTTTCAATCTCCAGCACGGTCCGGCCGACTCTGGTCAGCACTCCATCCCTCTCTGGTCCGCACTCAGTTGCCGTCTGCTCCGACGCCGTGAACTCTCTGGTACAGTCCGGTGGTCTCTCTCGGTTAGAATATTTGACAATTTCAAGCTTCTTGGTCATATTTTGAAAAATGTTTGGTTTGGAATGTTTGAACATTTGAATTGTTGATTGTTCGTAAAAGCTGCTCGATGACCTGAAGTGGTTTGGAATGTTCGGTTGTTTCGTGTGTTTATATATGGAACCAGTGATAACCGTGACTTGTATTTTCACTGTGATATTAGAAATGTGAAGTATGTGGATATTACAATGATCTGACATGCGAATCAAAGTTAGGGGCAAAAGTTGGGGCTGGTTGGTACTAAGTTATATTAGAGATCAGTTTGAAGAACACTGGTTAAAATTGAAAAATTTGATTTGGTAGAGCTTTTTAAATGCAGCAATCAGTTATTGTTAATATTGCTGAATTAAAAGGGAGAACTTTATGTAATTGATTTGTTCGGCAATAAAATAATAAAGGTTTTGTTTGGCTTTTTATGGTGGGCTCCATGGTGGAATGTTAATTTGGCCATAAGGTCAGAAAGGGAATTGCTTGTTGGATATAGCACCTATTGGCTCTATACTATAACCAATGAAGGGAAATTCATTCTGGTGGATTGATTTGTGATCCATATTATTTACTGCCGTTCATTGCTTTCTGTCATCCAAAGGGATATATTTTGATTTTGTTGATTAGTGAATAATTTGGTGGTGTTGAAGATACTTACTATTTTAAAATATATGTTGATGACAGTAATTTTTTTCCTTTTTGCAGTCGAACAAAATGACTAAAAAGAGTAAGAGTAAAGATGGACAAAGGGCTAGGAATTTCTCCGGATACATATTATTCACTGAAGAGTTTTATGAGCAGAACAAGAAGAAGTTTAAGTCTTTTGAAGAGGGCACTAACTCTGTGAAAAAGGCTTGGGGGAACTTAACAGAAGAGGAGAAAGAACAATATGGTGAAAGGGCTAAAGAAATGAGAGTCCCACCAAAAGGGAAGAATTATATTGTTCCCTTTCACACACGCTGTGCTCCGGGACAATTTATGGAAGTCTGCAAGCAATTAAAGAAAAGTAAAGATAAGATGGAAAGACTGAAAAGAATTGGTTTTGATAAATTGGTTGACATATGCTGCTCACAGATCTATAGAGATTTTTGTGGTGAATTGATCCGTGTGTTTGACCCTGTAAGTAGGCAAATTTCAATTCGAGGGAAGACGCATTTAGTGGGGCCCGAAGATGTAAATGAATTGATGGGTCTACCATTTAAGGGGGAAGATATTAAAATAAATGTGGAGAATGAAGATGAAACGTTCAAGAAATTAAGGAGTGACTACGGGAAAGTGCCATACAAAACAATAGGAACATGGTTGATTGAAGGAAAAGAGGAAGAAAAGTTTGAATTCCTTTTTGTTATGTATGCACTAGGAGTCCTCTTGTGTCCTGGCTCTAGTGTATGGGTGAGTGATAAAGTGTTGAAAGTCATGGTGGTGACAAAGGATAGTTTAGGACACTATGATTGGAGCAGCTTAGTTTTGAAAGAATTCTGCAACTCAATTGCAGAGTTCAAGAAAGGAAAGAAGAAAGGAAAAGCTGATGGGACGAAAAATGTGGGAGGTTGCATGTACTTCCTAATGGTAAGTGTGGGTATGATTCATTTACTTTGATGTTAGTTTATTGTCAATGTGCTGTGTAGGTTGTGATTGGTTGCTCTGTATGTTGTTATTTACTACTCTGTTGTCAATGTGCTGTGTAGGTTGTTATTTACTACGCTGTCAACTGCTTATGTATAGGTTGTGATTTGCTGGTGTCAAGGTTGTTATAGTACTGTGTGCAGGTTGTTAATGGATTGTGTTGGTTTGTCACCTGGTTATGTATAGGTTGTAATTGCCTTCTGTTCGTGTTGTCATTCGGTTTATCGTGGGTTGTCAATGGCTGCTGTGCATGTTGTGAATGACACAAATGTAGGTTGTGACTGTATGGTGTGGAGGTTGTTATTTTCCTGTGTTCAGGTTGTCATTAGGATGTGTTGGTTTGTCACCTGGTTATGTATAGGTTGTAATTGCAGGCTGTTCGTGTTGTCATTCCGTTGAGTATGGGTTGTCACTGGATGCTGTACATGTTGTGAATGGCGCAAATGTATGTTGTGACAGGGTTATGTGTAGGTTGTGATTGGTCACTGTGTATGTTGTTATTTACTACTCTATGCCGTCAGTTGGAGAAATGTACGCTGTGAACTGGTTATGGATATGTTGTGACTGGCTGGTGTAGAGGTTGTTATTTTCCTGTGTTCAGGTTGTCATTGGGCTGTGTTGGTTTGTCACCTGGTTATGTATAGGTTGTAATTGCAGTCTGTTCGTGTTGTCATTCTGTTGAGTATGGGTTGTCACTGGATGCTGTACATGTTGTGAATGGCGCAAATGTATGTTGTGACAGGGTTATGTGTAGGTTGTGATTGGTCACTGTGTATGTTGTTATTTACTACTCTATGTCGTCAGTTGGGAAATGTACGCTGTGAACTGGTTATGTATATGTTGTGAGTGGATGGTGTGAAGGTTGTTATTGACCTGTGTGCAGGTTGTCATTGGGCTGTGTTGGTTTGTCACCTGGTTATGTATAGGTTGTAATTGCAGTCTGTTCGTGTTGTCATTATGTTGAGTATGGGTTGTCACTGGATGCTGTACATGTTGTGAATGGCGCAAATGTATGTTGTGACAGGGTTATGTGTAGGTTGTGATTGGTCACTGTGTATGTTGTTATTTACTACTCTATGTCGTCAGTTGGGGAAATGTACGCTGTGAACTGGTTATGTATATGTTGTGAGTGGATGGTGTGGAGGTTGTTATTGTCCTGTGTGCAGGTTGTCATTGGGATGTGTTGGTTTGTCACCTGGTTATGTATAGGTTGTAATTGCAGTCTGTTCGTGTTGTCATTCTGTTGAGTATGGGTTGTCACTGGATGCTGTACATGTTGTGAATGGCGCAAATGTATGTTGTGACAGGCTTATGTGTAGGTTGTGATTGGTCACTGTGTATGTTGTTATTTACTACTCTATGTCGTCAGTTGGGAAATGTACGCTGTGAACTGGTTATGTATATGTTGTGAGTGGATGGTGTGGAGGTTGTTATTGTCCTGTGTGCAGGTTGTCATTAGGATGTGTTGGTTTGTCACCTGGTTATGTATAGGTTGTAATTGCAGTCTGTTCGTGTTGTCATTCTGTTGAGTATGGGTTGTCACTGGATGCTGTACATGTTGTGAATGGCGCAAATGTATGTTGTGACAGGGTTATGTGTAGGTTGTGATTGGTCACTGTGTATGTTGTTATTTACTACTCTATGTCGTCAGTTGGGGAAATGTACGCTGTGAACTGGTTATGTATATGTTGTGACTGGATGGTGTGGAGGTTGTTATTGTCCTGTGTGCAGGTTGTCATTGGGATGTGTTGGTTTGTCACCTGGTTATGTATAGGTTGTAATTGCAGTCTGTTCGTGTTGTCATTCTGTTGAGTATGGGTTGTCACTGGATGCTGTACATGTTGTGAATGGCGCAAATGTATGTTGTGACAGGGTTATGTGTAGGTTGTGATTGGTCACTGTGTATGTTGTTATTTACTACTCTATGTCGTCAGTTGGGAAATGTACGCTGTGAACTGGTTATGGATATGTTGTGACTGGCTGGTGTGGAGGTTGTTATTGACCTGTGTGCAGGTTGTCATTGGGATGTGTTGGTTTGTCACCTGGTTATGTATAGGTTGTAATTGCAGTCTGTTCGTGTTGTCATTCTGTTGAGTATGGGTTGTCACTGGATGCTGTACATGTTGTGAATGGCGCAAATGTATGTTGTGACAGGCTTATGTGTAGGTTGTGATTGGTCACTGTGTATGTTGTTATTGGGCAGTGTGTAGGTTGTGATTGGTCACTGTGTAAGTTGTTATTGGGCAGTGTGTAGGTTGTGATTGGTCACTGTGTATGTTGTTATTGGGCAGTGTGTAGGTTGTGATTTTCCGCTGTTTATGTTGTCAGTGGCCTGTTTGGATGATGTTGTTGTATATCTAAGTTATCATTAACTTCACATGCAGATTTATTGCCTACAACACTTTCCTCTCGGAAAAGAAAAGGCGGCAAAAAATGAAAATGCCATTACTTATTGGGATGAGGAAAAAGTGAAGGCAAGAGTGAAATCAGAAAAGAATAGCGACAGAGGCATACTGCATGGCGTTCCGAGTGTCGGTGGGGCTTCAACAAGTGCATCCAACACAGGAATAAAGCTAACCCACCCTGTAAGTAAATCATGTGAAGCTTATTTTGGTGCTGTGTAGAATTTGGAGTAATGATAACTTTCATTACTGTTGTTTTGCAGGAAATCAAGAGAACGTATGAAAGGTTGATGACCATGGTTGAAGGGTTGGTGTCGACAATTGGAGAAGAGTTGGTTTCCCTGCAGTTGAGGTTGACGGATGAGATTGACAAGGAAGATGTGGTGGAAGCAGTAAGTAGCGAAGATGACAAAGAGAAGGCAACTGAAGATGAAGAAACCGGTGAAGAAGGTAAAGGAAGCCCAAAAGATTCAATTCTGTCACAAGAGGAACAACAGAGTGAACCAGAAGGAGATGATAAAGAAGAGGGCAAAAGTGCTTCGCGTGAAGAAGAGAGTCAATCTCAACCTGAGGAGAAAGGAGAAGGGAGTCACTCTGGATCAGAGGATGATGGAGAAGAAAAAACACAAGACAAGTCTAGTGATGCAGCAGCAGAAGAGGATAAGGGTGTAGGCGATGAAATGGAGGAAAAGGATGAAATGGACCAGCAAGCACAAGGGCAAATGGATGTAAGAAGATCAACACGGGTGAGAAGCCGTGCAATCAAATCTCCCTGGTTAGAGGAGGTGAAAAAAGGCCGTGGCAAGAGAAAAGCTGACGAGAAAGAGGAATTATTCCAGATGTGCACGAGAAGATGTGATCAAGATGAAGGTGCCAAGTAAGTGTTGGGACTGATTGTAATTGGGACAACTGATTGACAACAATTTTACACATACAACCCTTGTGCTCATTGTTCCTTTTGCTGCAGGTACATTGTAGAGATGTATGGGTACTTCTTGACACGTGCTGAGCTTTGCTGCCTACAAGACAGGAAATGGATGAACGACAGGGTAAGACAGTTGTTTATATAGATAGAGAACTGCGAATGTCATTATGATCATGACTAACTGTTTGTATGTGTGATATAGTTCATGTCTATGGTGGCGAGAACCTTGGTGGGAGATGAAAAAGAGAACCACAGTCGTGTCAGTAGGCATATTTTTTCACCCGAGTTAATGCAAACAATGGCCGCTAATCCTCTTAGGTGGAGCCTGGAAAAACATGAACATGAAATCTTACCGGAGCACATAGGATATAACATTGGAGACTGTGACTTCATATTTGGCCCCACCCTTTTCAATTACCATTGGTTCTGTTACGTGATGGATGTAAGAACCATGCGTTTCTATGCCCTTGACTCGTTGGTGGACAATTTGACGATGTTGAGATTACAAAGAGAGGAAGAAGAAGCAATGAAAACAGGGAAGAAACCACAAAGGAAGCAAGGGAAGAAGAGAGGACAGATAGATCCTAAGCAATTCATGGCGAGAGGGATTGTATGCACAACTTTACATTCATTCTATAACTTGTTAATGCGTTATGGTTGCTTGTCTGCTTAACTGTCCTGGTTGTTAATGCCTGCTGATTACTTGTCATTGGCTACAGCGAAGGTTGTTAATGCTTCCTGATAACTTGTCATTCACAACTGTCAAACTTGTTTCTTCTGTTTGTCCCTTTTTTGCAGAGAGATTGTTTCTGCCAAGTGCTTCGTGTGCTGAAGCCATCACTGTTTGCGGAGGAGGACAAGATTGACGAGGAAGTCACATGGGCAAAAGTTCATGTGCAATCTGACACGTGAGTTATTTTTCAGCACAACAAGTACTTGTGTCTCAACTTTTGGGAGCTAATGTTCATTCACTAAAGTACTTGTTTTTCCTTTGTAGGGACTCTTGTGGGGTGCATGTGTTGAGCTGGTTACAAACATGGGACGGCACTGAGTATGGTGATGACGGCTACACAATGCCTAAGTACTCCCCTGAAGAAATCCATGACTTGAAGGTTGGATGCTTGTGGTGGCTCGTGACTCATCGGAACAACCTGCATGGCGATGAAGTGCTGTCTTTGCTGCGAGGAAACCCCCAAAGCAAGAGGAAGAAATAAATGACAAGCATATATTGTATTTACATTTATTTATTTGACAGCATAGTGACATCTGAACGTCAAGTTCACATTTTATTCTTTTCTTTGAGCATGTATGAATCCTGGATGTTAAGATATGTTAATGTGTTTTGATATCCTTTACTGGTTATCAAGTTTTTGTAAAGGCATTCATGTGTTTTCATCATGGCCACAAATGCAGACTGAATAAGACTGGATAAACAAATGGTACCCACGGTGACATGATAGGCATATATCAGAGTCCTCTCTGCCACATCTGTTTACAACCTCAACAGGGGTTGTTCACAACCTCAAAAGGGATTGTTGACAACCCGAACAGAATTGGTTAACAACTCACTCGGGGTATAACACAGCTGTTAACTTAATTATATTATGAGCACATATAACGACCTTAATAGCAAAAATTGGGAGCATTTTAAAGTCATTAACAGCTTTAAAAGAACCAAATCATATTACAGCAGATTTTTATTCCAGCAATTCATTTACAACCTCAACAGGGATTGTTGACAACCCGAACAGAATTGGTTAACAACCTTCGCATTGCCCCTGACAACTGACGCTGGGGATACCACAACCTCCACATGAGATCTAATTCTAACCAAATCATATCATATTATGACTTTAACACAGCTCGAATGTCTTAAGAAATCACTGAACACTGGAAGTAGGAGAAATTGTCACTTTATATCAGTAACATAATTGAGACTGCTAATGACAACCTGCATGGCGTCTGATAACAAGTCCATTACAACCTATTCACCAGTACATCAAAAATACAGAAATGATGTTATATCAGATTACAACCAGGTGTCATTTACCACTTGATATATATATGTACAACATAACTACACCAAATTTACAACCTATTCAAAAAAGCATACGTGTTGCATGTGTGGATAATGACGGACAACTTGAGGTGTAGGTTATGACATTTACAAAAAAAATGCTGTCACAAGCATTCACAAAACGAAATATCAACAAGCCACCAGCAAAGCTCAACTTGGATTGGGGTTCTGGCAAGTCTTCACAGTGTGGCCTGGCTCATGGCATCTTCCACAGTGGTAAAGTTTTTTACTTTGAAATTGAGATTCAATCCTTCTTTTCTTTGGCCTCCCTGAGGGTCTTTTAGTGATTGGTGGCTGTAAAAATGTTCCCGTCATCATCTGCGTAACGGTGAGAGCTTCGGGACGAGGACAATCATGTGTCGCAATTGGCCTCATACTACTTGCATATATCTTCTCTTGGGCTGACAGCTTATAGCAATCATCTACAAATTCATAAACACTACCATGAAGTAGCTTTATCGCTGCACAGGCATGAGCACAAGGTACTCCGCTCATTTGCCATGCTAAACAAGTGCATTTCTGAGCTGTGAGATCAACAGTGACACAAATTATTCCAGTAGGAGATGTAGTATCAACTTGAACTCGGTTATCTCCATAATATACAGTATGCATATTCTCCGCTCTTGCTACTTTTTCTTGCAACTTGGACTCAATATTTGGCCCAACGCCATTTGTCCAATTTTCCATTGCCATTTTGCTTGCAACCATCTTCTTGGCTAATTTCTCCATATGCTCATGTATGAGAACTGACACATTGTGCTTCCTCTCCTTCAAAATCCAGGCATTAAACGACTCCGCAACATTAGTGGTGATGTTATCCCATCGCTTAAACGGGAATTTGCTTAAAGCCCACCGATCTACATCTCCTTGAGTGTCAACCCAATCAGCCAATTGTGGACAGAATGATCTAAGTTTCCCCATTGCAGCAACATATTCATCCTCAATCCTTGCATAGGCGATTCCATCCAGCATTTTCAATGCAACGTCCTTTGAAGTACCTGAAACTCGTCCCCTGCCTCGGTTAATTTTTAAATAATGTGCACTAAAATTTTCTTTCACATGCCTATAACAAAAAGCATGTCTCTCGCCACCAAATATTGTTCGCACAGCACCTATAATGGCATTATTCCGATCTGAAACTATCGTTGTCTCCACTGATCTTGTGATGTCTTTGATGTTCTGGAGAAACCAAGCCCAATCATCATATGTCTCCCCACTAACTATAGCATATGCTAATGGAAATAGTTCATTGTCTGCATCATATGCATTAGCTGAAATCAATGTCCCCCTGTAAGGACCACTTAGATGACAGCCGTCTATATAAAGTATATGTCGACACCCTTCTAAAAATCCATTAATTGAGCATCCATAAGCAATGAACACCCTCTGAAATCTGTTACTATCCAACCCTTCCCATCGAGCACTTGTGTTTGGATCAGTTTCAATGAGCCTTTCACAAATCCAGGGAATCGCCATGTATGAATCCTGTGCACGACCATGTATTTCCCTCAATGCTCTTTCTCTACCCCTGTATGCTTGACTATAATTCAGTCGCACCCCATATTCTCTATACAGATCTCTTCTAATTTCATTAGCATTCTTGTCTATATTACACCTCAAAGAATCTATCATGATTGATGATGTTAAGTTTGACCCTCTAGAGTGAGATACAACCAAGCTGTCCTGTGCATAATGCACATGCTCACTTCTTAAGGTTCTAATTATTAACAACTCAGAATCTTGTCTTTGTCCCATTGAGTATGCACCCATATACCACGGGCCTCCCTCCGCCATACACTTCACAATGATCTTTTGTTGATTGTTCTTCACAAACTTGTATGAAAACTTCACAGCAATACTGTACCTATACAGTGCTTGCCTAAGAGCCACTGCATTAGGAAAAATCTGTCCTTCTCCGATAACCAAACCCTTCCACTTTGTTGAATTCATTTCCGGAATTGGGGTTGGCATCATTTCTGAACCACATGGCAACAATAGTGGGTCTTCACTAACCACATTAGGTGGAGACATGGACAATGTATCTGAACCTCCGAACAAGTCTTCCATCCTACATAACAGAACAGGTCAAGGGGTCGTTAATGACAACCTTCGATCACTATAATAACAACTTATGCACAACAGTTGACAATAGCTAATATTACTTCGAAATTTAAATAACAACTTACACATGTTGCTCTTCTATTACAACATCCCTTGTTAGTTGTGAATTTTGATCTCCATTTTCTCCTATATATACATGACCACTGTCGCCATTGAAGTTAATCAAATGTTCTACTCCTTCATCATCTACAAGGTCCACAAATGTACACTCATCAAAGGTTACTGTGAATTTCATAACCATTCCATTACTTTCTTTTCCCACAATTGATGCCACCATTGTTCTAAATTCTCCATATGATGTCCCTTCCTTTATCATTCTTGTTCTCACACCACCTCCAACATACTGCGTTTCACCTTCTACACCATTAATAAATTGTCCTCCTATATGGAGGTAGCAAAACAATTGCTTTGCACTGGAAGTTGCCATCCTGGATATCAACCTGCCACAATCACTTGTTAATAACAAGTCATACAGTTATGTTAACAACCTTCGATGTACCCATTAACAACACATTTAACCATCGCATTTGAGGGGTTACAATAATAAATATCTGTCATTTTCCACTCATTTCCATCAGCAACACAGCATCATTGACCGAAAAACAGAGCATCATTCACCGAAAAACAGAGCATTGCTTTCTAACCATAGCCACACATAGTAAAACCACACCTAACATGATTAAAACCACATATGACTAAAATGAGCCTCCCTTGATATTTCTAGAGAGCTGAATCACATGCTTAATACCAACGTATAAACACCCAATCAACTTTTCAGACCAGCATTAAAGCTGCGACTGGTTGTTAATAACAAGTCATACAGTTATGTTAACAACCTTCGATGTACCCATTAACAACACATTTAACCATCGCATTTGAGGGGTTACAATAATAAATATCTGTTATTTTCCACTCATCTTCATCAGCAACACAGCATCAGTGACCGAAAAACAGAGCCTCATTCACCGAAAAACAGAGCATTGCTTTCTAACCCTAGCCACACATAGTAAAACCACACCTAACATGATTAAAACCACATATGACTAAAATGAGCCTCCCTTAATATTTCTAGTGAGTTGAATCACATCTTTAATACCCACATATCAACACACAATCAACTTTTCAGACCAACATTAAACTTGACACTGGTTGTGTACAGAAGAAGAGAAATGTTGTTAATGATGAGACGTACCAAGAAGATGAAGAAATAATGTCGCTTGCCTGCGATGGAGTACCAGCGCATAACTCCCTTCTTTCTTTCAGAAGCTTCTCTTCCTTGTGCATGCATAACAAACAACCGCACTAAATGAAGCCAATCAGCGTCTCTCCCTCTTTTCTTTCCTTTATCAATGACTGAGGGCAAGTACGTAATATCACAACTCAAATTATTTACCCAGAGGTCCCTGGGGACTTATGAGGAATTTGGGGATTTCATGGGACCTTCTGGTAGTAAATTGTCTTCTGTGGGACTCTACAGGGAATTTGCTGTATTTCTACAGAAAATTCCCTAATTTATTTGGATATTTGCTGTATTTTCTTGAAATTTTGGTTAATTAAGAAAAAACTGGCTAAATTGAATTATTCAAAAAATATAGGGGCCTCAATAATTTATGATAAAAATTAATAAAATTATTTGAGATGTTATTATGAATTTTAAAATTATTTCCAACCTCTAGAAATATAGAGGTTAGCTTTAAATTATTTAAAGTTAGAATTATATCAGTAAAAGGTGAATTTTAGGAAAAATTTAATTAAAGGGGTTATAGGGCAAAATAAAACTTGAGAAAATTAGCGGAACCTCTTCTTATTAATGGAAGCTATTGAAATAATAAAATAATTTTTTGGAGACAGTGGATTTAACAGGATCCAAAAAAGTTTAACTGATATCATGAGATTATACAGTGTAATAACCACAAGCTGGGTGTGGCCAAATTTCCCTCTATTTTTCTGACCTAAATAGCACCATTTGAGGGAGGGGACCTAAGCCAAATAATATAATTTGTTAAAGGATAGAATTGGAAGATTGGAATTATGAATAAAAATGAGTATTTTTACACATGGGTGCTTTTGTGTCTCTTGAGGTGGCATCTTCATTCAATTTAGAAGACACCTAAGGAGGCATGTGGCATGTTGTGAAGGGAAAAAGAGAGAGATAGAGCCATGTGTATACAGGTAAAAATCAATGGTAAAACAAGTTACCACATAACAAAGGTTTAAGACAAGTTTATATATACTATCTCCTTTCCTCTTGAGTCATTTTTTTGATCATCTCAAGGTTTAGGAGAGTAGAACACTTCGGCCAAGAGGGAGAGAAGAAGGAGGAGAGAAAGAACAAGGCAAATTAAGGTGATTTCAAGTCTTTAATCAAGGTAAAAGCATGATTATCCTCTCTAGTGCATGATTTTTTTTATAGATTGATGTCTAAAGTTCAAGGGGTGAAACAAGGGACTCAAGTCGTAACTTCATATCTCCAGGTCGTGACCTAATTTCACAGAAGTCACCCTCTTGGATTGCTTGGATTGAAGTCGCGACTTGATGACCTTCAGGTCGCAATTTAATTTGACAGAGGCCACCTTCTTCACAAACTTGGTCTAGAGTCACGACTTGAGAATCCTCAGGTCACGACCTCATGTCACAAAGGCTCATATCCTCAGATTTTATTCCATTCTCAGCACTCACCACTTCTTGAAAATCTACATCATTAACTAACAAACTCCATCCAAGGCCAATATCAGTTGTAAACGCAGAAATGGAATCAAAATTTAATGGGAAAGAAAAGTCTTGAGAAATAAAAAGTATGCTATCGATTTCTAGAGAATCAATGCATGGCACCTCATATCCACAAGGACTAGAAAATGAATAAACAGAAGAGAGGGAATTGAAGTATTCATCATATGCACTCAAAGATGAGTCAAGCTCATAAGATTCATGTGATGATGTAGTAGAAGAATCAATCAATTTAGGTGAACTCATGTCATAACTATCATGCATATACAGCTCATGCTCATCCCTAGCTTGCTCAACAGCTAAATCAATGGCATTTAAACCCATGAATGCGGAATTATCAAAAGGATAACGCATATCTTTATTCATATTAAAAGTCACAACATGATCCCCTACCTCTATTATTATACAGCTGTGTTTCATGCTTATGATAGTCTTAGAGGTTTATAGGAAAGGTCTTCCCAGAATCAAAGTGCTCTCATTTGCAAGTTCATTCGACATATTTAAAATATAGAAATCAGCAGGGAATACGAGGTCCTTAACTTGAACTAGAATGTCCTCGATTATGCCCTTAGGATACCTAATAGACCGATTTGCCAGTTGGAGCACTATATTTGTGTCTTTAATCCCATTAATCCCTAATGCCAAATAAACCAACCAAGGCATGACATTTATAGTAGCTCCTAAATCTAGCAATGCTCCCTTGACATGAACCTTTCCTATGGTACAGGGGATAGTGTAAGATCCAGGATCTTGGCACTTAACAGGTAGTTCGGCCTTGAATAAGGATGACACATTAGCACTCACCTGAATTCTCTCAGGGGGCCTAAATCTTTACTTGTCATTACATAGTTCCTTTAGTAATTTAAAGTATTTAGGATTCCCTCTTAAGAACTGAATTATCGGCACATTAATTTCCAGCTTGTTAAACAATGTGTAAGCATCAGTAGCCAACTCAACATCAATCTTTTTCTTACCAGAGAAATAGGCTTTAGGAAAAGGAAGGTTTTTAGCACATACCTCCTTACCTACTGGCTTAGAGGCTCTTTAGTTTCTGGTCTCTGGCTTGTCCTTCTTTTGCTTGCCTTTGTGAGCCAAGCTCTCTACAGTGCTCTCATCTTCTGGCACAACTTCTTGAGATGCTTCTTCTTGTGCTTGAGTTGACTTCTCTTCTGGTTCAGTGTGTGCTCTTTCCTTCATCATGAACTCTTCTTCTTTGGAACTCTCAGACTTACCAAAGCCTCATTGGGGAAAGTGGACGACTCTCTACCTCTTGTTCAGAATCATCTTTGTCTACCTTTTCACTTTCAAAGTGAACCTTTTTACCGCTTCTTAGAGTTATGGTGTTAAGGCCCTTTGGATTGATCACTGTATTGGAGGGAATGCTACCTCCACTTTTGGCTTGTATGTCATTGACCGCATTAGACAATTGGGTCAAATGACTGGTGATATCAGTGTTCTTTAAAGTGAGCTCCTCCAGTTTCTTATGAACATCTGAGTTATCTTTCTGTATCTATTGTAATATGGTGGTTATGGAGACAAACTTGTCATCACTCTCCTTCATTCACTCCTTTATGTTTGTCATTTGAGCAGCCATGCTCTTTAAAAGTTGAGAAGTGTCATCCCCTCTTAGCGATGGTTGAGATACCATAGTCTGTTGTGGAGTTATCACCACTGCTCTTAAAGGATCTTGAAATGTGCTTGAGGAGGCCCCAGGATTGTGGAACTGATTGCCTTGGAACTAGTTTGGTCTATTTACTCCCCCACCCTATTTGAAATTTGGATGATCTCTCCAACCGGGGTTATAGGTGTTTGAGTAGGGGTCCCTTTTCTGATATTGCCTCTCTCTTCCTTGGTACATGGCATTCGCTTCTTCAACTAGCCCAGGGCAATTTGAGGTAGTATGCATTGGTGAATGACAAACTTCACAACTTGTAGGTACTAGGGCAAGAGAGTGAGTTTTGTTGGAGTGAAGGCTTTCAATCGTATTTACAAGTTTAGACATGTCTTGGGCTAGCTTTAGCAAGAAGGGGTCTCTTTTAGATTTGGGGTCCCTTGAATCCCTTGAGCTCACATGTTGTCTATTAAGAGCAAAGGTCCTTATTAACTCCCATGCAGCCCATGATTCCATATTTTCCACAGACCTGTTTGCAGCAGCCTCTAAAACTTATGCATCATATGTTGACAACCCATTATAGAAATAGTGTACCAAGTGCTCTTCATGAATCTGATGGTTGGGGCACTGGGTAAGCATCTCTTGAAATCTGCTCTAAAATTCAAAGAATGTCTCGAATGGCTCTTGCTTAGCTGCTGAAATTTCCTTATGAGCGGCTGAAATCTTTATGGAGGGAAGTATTTATCCAAGAATGCTTTCTTCAAACTGGTCCACGATTCATAGGCATTGTCCATGTAGAGTGGTAGGTTCATGTACCATTCTTTAGCTTTGCCTTCCAAAGATAAGTGAAAAACCTTCCACATAACATCATCAATACTGGCTCCCACTGGCTTCATGGACAAGCATTGCATATAAAGAGTCCAGAGGTGCAAGTATGGGTTTTCTCCTACAAGACCATGGAACTTAGGTAATGAGTGGATCAATTAACCTTTAATTTCAAAATCTGCATTAAAAGTAGGAAAAACACTAGGCATAGGTTCAAAGTTCCCATCAAATTGAGTTAGTTCCTTAATGGTTCTACCCCTAGGTTGTTCATTAATCCTATTCTGGCTATTATTTTCTCCTTGCCCCTCATTACCACCATTATTAGGTCTATTATGGTTACCATTCCCATTCCCACCATTTGGACTATGAGGAGGTACTTCAGCCATAATTTCTTCTTCTACTTCCTCACTCTTACTAGATGAATGGGGTAGGTCTTGTAAAATAAGTGGCCTACGAGATTTTGTATGTCTACCTCGCCTGCATCTACGTGCTCTAGGCATGCACAATTACTTAAAAATTCAAGTACAAATAGAGTTCAAGAAAGAGATAAGTTCAAAATGTCACACTGATGAAGCCTTGTCGTTAGGGGCTCTCAAAAATACTAGAATTAAGCTTAGAAGTGCAGTGGCTCAACCCTAGGTCGATTCACAAGGAGGCTTGTTGTTCAAGAGTTTTGTTAATTAAATGCCTTCACAAATTATTAACAGTGGAAGTGATCTAATTGTATCTAATTGATTTAACTATCTATTCTACTTTTTATATTGATTTTCTGGTTTATGAAGATGTAGATGGCAGAAACAGAGGTTTAAGCGAAATGATATTCTTCCTAAGAGTGGTGACCAGACCTTCACAGACTAAAAAGATAATGGGGTTAAGAGTTACTTGCAGTCGGTATAATGATGCAAATATCAATCAGATAAATTGAAAATTCCCAAGATAGAATCAACCGATATCTACCATATATCATTCAGCCAAATCGAAATCTCAGTCAAACTAGACCTAAGAATCCAATCTAACCTACTTATACTCAAGGAATACACCGTCAATACATCCAAATTGTAATCTGAATACATTATATCTTGCAGAAACAATTCAATCTCAGCCTAAAATCATAGTCAAACGTACAACTAGACAATCAACCATGAACATAAACTGAAGATAAACTCCCCTGTCAGCATAGAGGCTCTGGTTCGGTCACACCTCTTAGGAAGGTGGAAGTTCAGCTGCTCATGGCGTCTTGAGTTGCTTCACTAAGCTTTAATCCAGATTCAGCCGTGGTAGACGCTTCAGGAAGAAGATGAAAATGATGGTGAGATGCGGATGAGATGGAGAGAGCTGAGACGGAGAGAGAGCGTGTGGGAGAAGAATCGTGATCCCCTCACAATTCTCATTCTTTCCATTTGTAACTAATGCCCTCAATATGGTTAGGATCTGCGCCTTTCAGGATGGAGCTCCAAGATCCGGTCATCTACTTCCTCCTCCAGCTTTGTTCGATCATTTCTGGTTTAAATTGCTTATATGTGTCATCCGCCGCGGCGCCTTACCAATACGGTGCCATTTGGATTATTGAATCTGAGCTACATGTAAATGCCAATCTGCCGTGGCGCCTTTGTCTATCCGCCGCGGCGCCTTTGACAGAGAGTAACTTTGGGAATCCACCGCGGCTCTTTCCAAATCCACCGTGGCGCCTCAGACAGAACTGAAACTCCCTGAAATTCACACCAAAGCAGGGATCAAAAGTACACACATACAAAATCATATAAAAACATGTAAAAACACCTGCAAAACCTCACAATTCCTCTCACCAATTCTTATGCACAATGGAAGCTAATTATGCCCAAAGTATGTAAATATAGATGGCAAAAGCATGTGTTTAGGGCTAGAAATGTGTGCAAATAATGAGACTTATCACACACCTTACTATTATATTAACTTAGGTTCCTTTCAAAACCATTTTAGACCATATTGGATAGTCTTGGGCTCACTTTTATCTTAAAAACGCTAAATTTCGGATTTTTACTGTTCATCGTGTAAAAATCCAGTTTTTCTGGCCCAATTTAAAAAATTCATAACTTATTCCACAAAAATCCAAATGGGGTGATTCAAAATTATATTTAAATATCTTTAAGTCCTCTTTCATGAAAAAATAATCTCATGATCCAATTCCTTATGAAAAAGTATCAGGTTTTTGTGAAATGCAACACTGTCTATTTGCCAAAAACCTTTTTTCCCAGATTATGACCTTTAACTTTGAAAAATCATTTAAATTCGTATACTTGGCCATTTTTAACTTATTAGCTATCAAATTGAAGCTCAGAATGTTATCTATAATCATGCCAAAATTCGTAATTAAACGCATTCTGGAGCATAACCAAAAAGTCATGTGAACATGGCAGTGTCAGTGTGCTTACAGCACTGTTAGCTTAATATATACATAACCAAAAAGGGTCCACGAATTTTATGGCAAGACACCATACTTTAGTCTCCAATCTGTAGCTTGCTTATAGGGTTTCAGGCCTTAAAATGTTAGATTATATTTGGGGGATGAGATTTTAAGAAATCCCGTAGCAAGATCAATCAACCAAACATTAACATGCATCATTATAAAGCATTTCAACATTAGCTATCATAGGAGAATTAATCTTTTATAAATAGGCAACCTCAACATGCAAGGCCATGGTAGCAAATGCAAGGAGCAACCATATCACATCATCATAGTTCAATCATATAATAGCAAGCATACATGCCATAAATAACAATGCAAAGTTAACATTAATGGCTAATTAGATCCCACTACCTTGATCCAACGCTTTTTGTTTTTCTTGTTGTTCCTTCTTGCTTCCACAAGTGCCAAACCCTAACATGGCAATCCATAAAAAGGGAAGCAGGAATCATCAACCATTCCTCATAAAATCAATAACATAACTCAAGTAACTCCTAAACCCCTTAAAGCTTTCATCTTTGTTCTTGAATTTTTAGAGTTGGTTTCCATAAACCCTAAAAATTCCCTCTTGACTCAACCCTACATGATTTTTCATGTAGATTCTAAATATCTACTTGGATTTAACAAAATAAACTTTCCTCTTTCAGTTTCAGCTTGGCCGAACCCTTAGGGTTCATTACCCAAAAATTGCAACTTTGATTCTATGGCTTCCAACCCTTGTTCTTTAGGTTTACCCTACAACATTTTTCATTTTGAACACAATGGAAGCCTCAAAACTTCGAAAAACACATCCTATGGTTCAGATATTGCTTTGGCCAAAATGGATCTCAAGCAACACAACCAAGAAAACACTTCAAAATCAACCTACAACCACTTGTAATCACTATGATCTACTATACTTTGAAGTGTTCTAGCAAGATCTAACAACCAAACTCCCTTTCCTTTTTATTATTCAGTTTGGCCAACCATTAGAAAGAGAGGGGACAGATTTTTCAACCATAAAAGAGAAGGAAAACAAGGCAAGAACATATCTAGAACTAAGAACTCATCTTGAATCCTTGATTGAATGACCAAAGTTGATAGCTTTTCCTTGGTTCTCCTTCAAAACCTTCTCTTTTCTCTCTTCCTCTCACTTGGCCAAAACTTTGATCAGAAAAGTGGGGAGGATGAGCTCATTAATGCTCACAAAATATCCCATCTACCCACATTAATGAGAAGCCAAGTGTCAAGTGCCTACTTAGTCTTACATTTTCCCTTTTAATTAACTTAATGACAATTGAAATTAATTTCAAAAGTCAAGATCCTCTCCATTGGTAGGTTGACACTTGGAAAGCTCTAATTACCATCCATTAAAGGCTTGACAAGTGGCAACTTGTGGGCCAAGCAAAGTGCAAGACTCTACTTCTTGCTTTATCGGTGCACTTTTACTCTGGGTTTAACTTCTTTTCTATAATTACAGTACTCTGGCCTCTGTAATTATTTTCTGTTAGATCCATAAATTATTCTCCTCATTTTTATCTTCCCAAATTGCCCTCTTGGTCTCAAAATTAATTTCCCAATAATTAAATAAAATGAAAAACTAATTTCCTTCTCTTTAGTGATTTTTCCACTTTTCAGAGGAATTGGGAAAAATCTTGGACACTTGAGGGTCATATTTTAATTCCATAATCTCTTATAATTCCTTGGGATATCATAGGAATTTTCTTGGGATTTTTATTCTTCTTAAAATATTTATTTGGAATTTTCCAAATAAAGACCTTAAACTAGCTTAAATTGCCCTTAAATTCTTTTGTAATTTCTCTAAGGGAAAATTGGTCATAAAATCAATTTTATAATCCCATATAATTCTCAAGGAATATTGTCCTTATTTTTCCTTAATTTTCTGAGACTCAGAATTATTTTTCCATAATTATTGTTGACTAATTTTCCTTAATTAGTCAAACTTTTCATAATTGGCTTGAAAAATTATAATAATTATTTTCCACCAAAATTCTTCTATTTCTCCTTGTCATTTTTGGCCTTTAAATATTTAGGGATATTCTTATTCCTAATTGCCATATTACTGGATGTGACACAAAACCATGTATTTACTAAGTGTGTAGTTCAAAATTGAGGCAAACTCAATGATTTCAAATAATGCTTAGTGAGTTTGAGGTGTATAAAGTGCTATACTCTCTCAAAGTATGTGCATAAAGCAAAGTTATGCAAAAAAAGTAAGTTTGGACACTTAGGAAAATTTTCAGTGGAAAACCAAATCAGGTTACGACTTGGGTAATCCAGGTCGTGACTTCAATGAACAGAAAGCAACCTTGAAAGAAGAGGGAGTTGAGGTCGCGACTTGTAAAATTCCAGGTTGCGACTGAAATAGATCGAGAGCAACACTGGAAAACAGAAGGCTAAGGTCGCGACAAGCTACAAGTCAGGTAGCGACTCAATCACTTAGGTCGCTACTCCAAATATGAGGTCACGACACAAAGTCACAGAGAGTTATTTTTGCAAAATCTTTGAAAAAAATCACTAAGTACTTCAACCAGATGCTGAACAACTATGCACAGAGTTCAAAATTTCAAGCAATTGGCTAAAACACTCAGGATCAAGCTAGAATAAAATGCAAAATGTTATGCAAGAATGCAAATGCAAATGTATAGAAAAACAAGATATTTGGTTCTATTTCTCAAAATTTTTGATGCTATGAAATGCAAGATTTAAGTTCAAAAACTAAAACTCTACAAAAATCGACCTAAATCACAATGGTGAGGAAAACCAATTACTAGGGAACTAATTCAATAGCTCCCCAGCAACAGCGCCATTGACGAAGCCCGGACTGTCACCTTTCGGATCATCAAGAAAGTGAGTTGCACCAAAAAAAAATACAGTATAGGATGCAACTAATCGTTCTTCTCGAGGAGCTTGTTATTGGAAATCTTAGTCTAAGTTGGTTTTCAAAAACATTGTAAATTTGAGTGAGTAAAAAAGGGGTTTTAGTTGTTTTAAAGGTGGTGCAACAAATGTAAAGTGTAGAAAGTTAACTATTTTTGGTATTTTAAATGAATGAAGAAACATTTTGGATTAAAAGGGAATTATGGTTAAACAGTCTCTTGATGATGAAAACTCAGCTATCATTGCTCTTTAGAATGATTGGGAGTTTTAGAAAACCTCTAAGTCTGAAGAAAACCCCAAGTAATCACTTGAGTCTAATGTCTTAATCAATGAAAACTCACTTTAATCAAAGTTAATTAACATCTCTTAAGACACTGCTAAAAACCACTTAGAGTGTAGATGAACGGATGATGCAAATGCCCTCTGAATGTCAATCGACAAAACACAGAATACCAAGCATGCATATTAATCACAATAATCACTAAAAATCAAATTGAACACAAGGATTCAAACTAGAATATTAGACAGATTAATCAACATTAACATCATCCAATCCAAATACAATAGAATAGTCTAAACACCAGATTTACAATCATAAACCAAGTTTGATACAAGTGCAGAAAGTTCCTAAATCTAGAAATATTCAACACAGTATTAAACAAAGGTTTAGACTATAGAAAAACTCCCCGATTAGGTCATTGAGCTCAAGCTTCGTTCTCCATCACCAAAAGGCTATGGGATTTAGCATCTCATGCCTTCAAACCAATCGCAATTGCTCCAAGAATGAACAGCCATGGTTAAAGCTAAAAATAAAGTTGGAAAAATGGAGAAGAAGGGTGTTGGAGTGGTTTGATTGGTCTAGTAATGCAGAAAATAAATGAAGAGATGAAAAGAAATAGAAGGTTTGGGTGTAGGATCAATAGAGACTTCAAAGAAGATGATGGCGGCTCAACGTTGTGCAAATTTATAGAATGGAAGAGTCTCTTTCGTGGTGGCTGCCCCCCTTAGGTATAGAAACTCAAAAACCTATTCTAAAACACACAACTTCACTTTGCGCACTCAGGTCGCGACCTCAAGAATGTAAGGTCGCGACTCAGGAGGGTCAGGTTGCGACCTGATAAGTTTCATGTCACGACTTGGGAAGATAGAGAGCTTTTATTTTAACTTAGGTCCAAAATGCGTAGTTTCACTAAGAGGCATCCAAGTCGCAACCTCAGGAGTCTATGTCACAACCTGGGGAGGAAGAACACTCCCAACTCTTGTGTTTTGGTCCTTATAACATTTTGGCTCTATCCATGCTCCATCATGGTTCTTAGGTCCTTCTCCAATTGCTTGAAAATCACAACAAAGAGCTTTGTAAAGACCAACTGATTACAGATCAAGGCAATTAAAATTAAGAAAAGAAAAATGACCCTTTTTACCCCTTAAATAGCAAAATGCAATGCATGACTCAATGTAATCAAATGGATGTAAATGCACGCATAATGAGAGTAAAATTGTTGCAAAACATTAGAAAACACTTGAGAAAACCATATAAAGATTGGGTTCTATCAGCAGTCAAATAGGATCATTTTCTTCTCAAGACATTTAACTTGTTTTCATTATATGGGAATTAGAATTAGTTCCTATTTATCTACTTTTATCCATGTGGGGTGGAAAGAAACGTTTATGTTCAGCTACAAAGTTTATTTTGTATACTACAAGAAGTTATTTTTCATCTCGTGATTGTAGGATGAATTGGAAAAATTTTCGGTTTGTTCATAAGTGAGTTTTTTCAACTCGCATGAGTTGTTGGTTTATGGGTCGAATGGGATGATTGTTCTGCATTTAAGTCTTTTGATTTCTATTCTATTTGAAAGTATTGCTTATTTTTGGTTCATGGAAGCTTAATGTGGGCTTTATACAAGACTGCTTGCTATATGTTAATACCTAAAAGTATAACTAGTTAGATTAAAATTGCCTTGCTGGCTATATGCAAGGATTTAATAACAATTAGTGTAAAAAAGAAGTCATTTGGGTCATATGTTTTCTATTTTTGCCATAGATTCTTTGCTTTTGTAATTGAAATTAACTTGAGGGCCTTATATTTTATATTTTTCCAAATTATTGAATGTTAGTTAATTCAGATGTTGTTATTGAAATTGCCTTACTATTGTTTTCCTGTTTAATGCTTTATTTTAAGTCAAATAGAGGACATAAATCCTAGAAAATGCTTAATTTTAAGCCATTATACTGTCAATTTTTTTCCACATAGAATAGCACATTAGTAGTAGTAGAATATTTTTCAAATTGAAGTCAAAGTAAATTTTTATTGAATTACTAGTTGTTAACAAGTAGAATTAAAGAGGGATAAATGTGATCAATAGTGCATCATGTATTGACTTCCTATTTTTATTTAATTCTCATAGTATCTTTGAGTCACTGATCACATTTTTCTCTAAATGATTCATCTTAGTTAGGGACCATAAGCAAGGAATGGATGTCCGCTAATCGTCTACCAAAGGAATATTGGGATGGGGTAGAAGATTTTATTAAGTTTATGGTTAAGCACACCGATGATTGTAATAGGATTATTTGCCCCTGTCTTAAGTGTTACCTTTTGAAGTAGGTTTTGCTATATGATTATGAGAGCCACTTAATTATCAATGGAATTGATCAAACTTATAAGTGCTGGACAAAGCACGGAGAGACAAGAGACGTGAGTAATAGTAGTCAAGGGCATAGTGAAAGCTGTGGATCGTTTAATTTTAACACAAGTACATGTGAAGATGATCATCTTAAGGATATGACCAATGTGATTGAATGTGAACTTGACGATTGTCCTAAAATGTTTGATAGATTGAAGTGTGATGTTGAGACACCCCTATCTGAAGGTTGTGCTGACTTTACAAAATTGTCTGCAGTGTTGAAACTGTATAATTTGAAGCAAAAAATGGGTAGAGTGACACAAGCTTCATAGAACTACTTTTACTTGTTAAGCAAATGCTTTCAAAAGAAAACGAGCTTCCAAGAAAAATGTATGATGCAAAGCAAGTGTTGCGCTCTGTCAGCTTTAGCTATGAGAAGATACATGCTTGTCCCAGTGATTGCATTTTGTTTAGGAACAAGTATAAGTCACTAACTGAGTGTCCTAAGTGTAATGTGTCGTGCTACCAAGAGAATGGGAAGAGCCTAAAGAAGGCATTATGTATTTTCCCATTATGCCAAGATTTAGGCGCTTCTATAGTAATGTAGAAGATGCAAGAAATTTAAGGTGGCATGAAGATGAAAGGATTAAAGATGGCACACTTCAACATCTTGCTGGTTCTCTAGAATGGAAGAAGTTTGATATTGAGTATTTTGGGAAAGAAGATAGAAATCTACGCCTTGTATTAGCCACTGACAGGTGAACCCGTATGGGATGTAAAGCAGCACCTATAGTACATGGCTAGTGATTTTGTTTATATATAACTTTCCTCCATGGCTATGCATGAAACGCAAGTATTCAATGATGTCTGTGATAATCTCTAAGCCAAAGCAACTGGGAAATAACATAGATATATATCTAGCTCCATTAATTGAAGACTTGAAAGTATTATGGGAGAATGGAGTTGATATATATGATGCATATAAGGAAGAAATATTCAAGTTAAGAGCTATGTTGTTTGGCACAATTTAAGACTTCCTTGTGTATGATAATCTCTCAGGGTATAGCATTAAAGGGCAACTTGGTTGTCCCATTTGTGAAGAGAGCACAAATTCCATAAGGTTGAAGCATAGAATGAAAAATTCATATATGGGACATTGTATATGGTTGCATTGTGATCATCCTTATCGGCAATTTAAAAAATATTTCAATAGGAATTCAGAAGAAGGTAAGGCACCTACATTATTGACTAGGGAGGATGTATTTCAAAAGATGAAGGATATAAATTGTGAATTTGGAAAACCTTTTGCAAGGCATGTTGGGAGAAGTGGGTGGAAGAAGAGGTCTATTTTCTTTATTTTACCGTATTGGATAACCCTGAATATGAGACATTTTCTTGACGCTATACATATTAAGAAAAACGAATGTGAAACTCTGTTTGGCATATTACTCCATATTTCCGGGCAGACTAAAGATGGCATAAATACAGGGCTAGACATGGTTGAGATGGGGATAAGGGAGGAATTGGCACCAGAGGATAAGGGAACTCATACATTTCTTTGTCCAGTAGCTCACATGCTTTCTAAAAAAGAGAAAAGTATCTTTTATGAGTTTCTTGCTGCAGTAAAAGTGCCGGAAGATTATTCTTCTAACATTAGTAACCTTGTTTCAATGAAGGATTGGAAGTTAAAAGGTTTAAAATCTCATGACTGTCATGTGCTGATGGAAAACTTTATTCTAGTGGCAATACGGGCTATTTTACCTGATAAGGTGTGAGTTACGATCATGAAGTTATGTTTCTTCTTTAAGTCTCTTTGTAGCAAAGTGACTAATCCCAGTAAATTGCCAAGATTGCAAACCCGAATCATAATTATGTTATGTGAACTTGAAATGTATTTTCCTCTGGCATTTTTTGACATCATAGTCTACCTAACCGTCTACTTAGTTAGAAAGGTCTAACTGTGTGGCCCAGTGTATTGAAGATGGATGTACCCAATTGAGCGTTACATGAAAATATCAAAAGGGTATGTGAAAAACCGGAGTCGGCTAGAGTGTTGTATCGTAGAATGATATATTTGTGAAGAGGCCACTTAATTTTGTACACATTACTTAAAAAATGCAAGTGATATTAGGGTTCCGGTGTCTCGTCATGAGGGATGGATAGATGGAGAAGGGATTATGGGAAAGAAAGTTATAACTATTTCAAACTAATAGTGGGAGAAGGGATTATAGGAAAGAAAGTTGCATTTATTTCAAACTAATAGTGGGAGCAAGCACATCTATATGTATTGCACAACTCCGAAGAGATTGAAGACTATGTGGACAGGCATATTGATGAGCTTAAGAGGGATAATCCCAACAAACCTGAAAGTTAGTATACCAAAACACACAATAAAAAATTTACAGCATGGTTGAGGGAGCACATGCATGGCAAGTATAATGTTGATCCTAATTCCGTTTCGAAGAAATTAAAGTTGTTGGCAGATAGACCGAGCAAACATGTGATTTCTAGCATAAGCTACCTCATCAATGGGTTCACTTTCTATACTAAAAAGCAAGATAATCAGAGTAAACAGCAAAATAGTGGTGTAACTCTTGTAGCTAATACCATGCATATATTGAGTGCCAAAGATAAAAATCCTATCTATACATTTATATCATACCTTAGGGTGATTGAGGATATTTGGGAGTTAGATTACATTGAATTCAAAGTTTCAGCATTTGGTTATAGGTAGGTGGACAATAATAATGCATTTAAGATTGATAACTTAGGGTTCATACAATTGAATTTGAATAGGGAAGGATACAAAGAAGAGCCTTTCATTTTGGCTTCTCAAGCTACACAAGTTCTCTATGTCCCAGACCCAGCTACTAAAGGATGATCTATTGTTTTGTTGACCAATAAAATGAATGAGGAGATGGGGTATGAAGACAATGCAGTTGAAGATGATCCATTTTAAGGAACATCACTTAAATCTTATTTACATGAAGATGAATCCATATATGTCTAGCATGACCACAACGAAGGAATATGGATTTTAAAGAGGGGGATAGTGTTTCACAAGAAGATCAAAACAACTCAAACCATGAAGAATATACAAAAACCTAAGAGTAGAAAAGGGAAAAGATTTACTTAAACATGCATGTAAATTCTCTTATTATTCTTAGTGGAAAACTTTATTGTTTTAATTTTGTTCAAGTCAATTTCATTATTAATAACCTTATTTTCATTTAATGGGTTCTAATTCATTTTGTTCGATTGAATTTCATTACAGATGACAAATGATAGTGGATCAAGCACTGATAATCCTTCTCAGCCCAAGGATGCCTTTGACCAGGAGAGACAACTGTAGGAAGAGGCAGCACGCATATAGAGAGGGCTTTGTGTCATGTAAGAGGTGGTGAAAGCTCAGACAGAAGGAAAGAAATTTAGTGTATAGTGGAATAAGAAAGGACAAGCTGTACGATTAAATAAATTTATCAGCTATATTGGGACAGTGGTATAAAGCACCGTGCCCATTATAGTGCAGCATTGGAAGAGGGTTGATTGTTCAGTAGAGGATGCTATTTGGATAGATCTATCGGTAAGATATTATAACAACTCAAATTTCATTTTCTTACAAGCTGGCTTACACTAATATGTTGTTTTATGTGTTTTGCAATCTAGATTTGATATAGATGAGAGCAGGAAGAAGTTTATGGAGGGGAAGGCGGGGAGGGCACTATGATCTTTTTACTATTTTATGACGCACAAGTACTTGAAGGATTCTTCCATAGCTGACGAGTCTGAGGTTCCTAGCTTGATACGGGACTTGGTCAGAGGATTGGGCTGCTTTTGTGACGTCATGTCGTGATAGTCAATTTCAAGTAATAATCCTCACATAATTCTAAATTAAATAGTCTATTTTGTTTAATGTATATATTGTTTATCCAGAATTTACTTTGTTTTTGTAGGAATTAAGCTCCCAAAATAAGAAAGGGTAAAGAAGAATCAATATCCCTACTGAAAAGGGTGCTTGGGTTATGCGGGCCTCAAGGAAGAGGTGACTCAGAAAGAGGGATTGAATGTTATTGTATCTCATCAGGTGCTATGGGCATTGGCCAGGCAAAATAAAGATAGCCAAATTGATAACCCTCGCGTCAAGGAGGTCGTAGACAGGATGGTGAGTTTTATTCTAAATTAAATAATCCTCACGTTATCAAACATCTCAAAGTATGAATTCTAACAATGTTTACTGCACAGAGAGTTTATCCTAGGACGTTTCACAAAGGGCACATTTTGTAGATGACCGAGATATATTGAGGAGGGGCATTGGGGACTCCTAATTATCCTGGTCTTCTTAGAGGTGTCGGCTATAGAGTCACCATGAGGGATTACTTCAGGTACCGACAAAAGCCCTCTTTATAGTACACACCTTTCTCTGCTGAGTTTATGGAGCTGAAGGAAGAAAACGCTAGTTAAAGGAGCAAGTTAAAGCACTAGCGCTCCTAATCGAGCAGTTGATCAAGAATCAAGCACCACAACTCGTTCCAAATCTCAGCCTAAGTGCTAAAGACAGCTGCACATTCCCCTTGCTACTTAAGGTATGATACTTCTTGTGTTTATATGATTACATTCAATTATTTTTATATCATACTAACTTGTCTCCTATGTTAAATTAGGGTGAAGCGGACATTCAGTGTATGGCACATAGCCCTAAACATCACACTGTTACAATGGGCCATATGTTCAATTTACTAGGGGAGAGCATGATTCATAATGTGCCTCTCCCTATTGATCATATGAGGGTACAGTTGAACACTGCTGTTGATCCTAATTATGCCCTCGCGATGCCCACCCCAGATGCAGAGACAGTGGCTCGAGGAGTAGGTAGCTTTATTGCTTGGCCTGGCCTTCTTCTTACATTAGGACATCCTTCAAAGGTATATATGTATAGGTTGAAACGTTTAGTTAATTTAAAATAAACTCTATTTTAATTACTAATAGTCTGTTTGTCAGTCTAAGGGGAAGAAGAGCCTATTGGGCAATCACTCATTATCATCGCCACAGAAGTAGCTCTCTGAGCCTCTTCAAGTAGTATCATCAAGATTCTGAATATGTCTTGAGGAATATGTAGTTTGGGCCAGATTAGAACATGTTGAAAATTTCATGATTCCCCTAGAGTTTGAGCCAGAGGTCTACAGTCGACCCTCGTTAGAGCATGTTACAAATGAAGTATTAAAAAGAATTCTGATGCATGGAATAGCCAGGACAAATGCCTATTCTTTTTCTGGCATCATATCCATAGTTAGCGCATTCATCATAGTTAGAAGCTCCAGCTCCGTATCAAGGTCACGATCGATATCGTCACTATCATCAATATCGTCAATATCATCAATAAGAAAACCCTTAGGCTTGTTATCCAGGAATTTGTTTAGAAATACTGTAATGAAAGGAACATAGGAGTTTGTCGCTAGGTATTTGACCAACTGTAACTTTTATATCAGGTATTTGTTAAAACCTTAATTAAATACCTAAGTACTTGAGCACTTATTCTATTGATATTTTTGTTGTTGATTTAGGTATCTTTTCAAGAACTCTATAGTCCCCAGTGGCCTTAATGACAAGTTCAAGATTATTAGCCCCCACACATTTGCTGGCCATGGACCTGATATGAAGAAGAAAGACTTATCCAGAGACTTAGTGGATATCTTCATTTCTAAGGCAGCGAGGGCTAAGACTTTGTTTTTGGCGCCTTACTATTAAGGGTGTGTACATAGTATGCAGAACTTTCTTAAATTCTTTTATTTTCAAATATTTTGTAATTGTTCTAATTGTCTTTCTTATAATTAAGGGACACTAGATGCTGATTGTGGTCAATCCCACAAAGCCGAGGATTTGGTATCTCGATTCTCTTCATGGGGATCCAACCAATCAATCATTTATGGTTTCATGGTTCAATAAGTAATATTTATATCTATTATTTAAATTTAATTTAATTTCTTGCTTAATCTAATTTTTGACAATCTTTAATATTCAATTTTATTGTCTTCCCAGGGCTTTGTAGCTATACCGCACAAATCAAGCCTTACCCTACCCAGGTAGAAAATGGCCAATTTGACGATACTTTCTTGTGGAAGAAAGTGAAGGTATTTTATTACTATTGTTTGCTATTCTACTAAATATGGCTTATTTATATGATTGACTAATATTATTTCATTTTCCATTCTTTACCATGCCCACGTCAGCCCAAGAAAAGCTCTGATTGTGGGTATTGTGTGATCAAATTCATGAAGGAGATAATTATGTACAATGCTAACACAATCCCTATGCAAGTAATATGCATTTGTTAAAGTTCAATTTATATATTTAGGAATTGTACTTACGGTAGCTTTACATTTATACCTAACTTCAATATAATTTATGGCTACATACAGTACTTTACCGACACATATTATACAGTGTATTCTTCTGCTTAGATGGAAGAAATTATTGAATAGTTGGGAATGACCTTATTCCATCAGTAGGCACAAAATAGATAGGGAAGTAGAAGACATGTAGAGCTTTGGTTTCAATTTTGGTTCATTTTTTGCTGTTGGTTAGTTTTTGGCATTAAACAATTTTGGCAATTGGCCAATTTTGGTTTTGGTTCACCTTTTGTACTTGTCTAGAATTTTTACTTGCCTTAAACACAAGTTCTTTTGATATGACAGTTGGTTTCCTATTAATTAAGATGTATATAATGTCAATTTCTGCCTCATATATACGTATGTGATTACATTCATATGGCTGAATTATTGGTTTGAATACTGGCCTACATGGTTCTGTTGAATATGTTGCTTTGTATGAGGTTTCAAAATTGCAGGAGGGCTGTTGGCAAAGTAGAACTTGTATTAAAAAAAAATTCATAATACTTAACGGTTATTACTTAAAACCATCAAGTATTGTGAAAATACTTGATGGTTTTAGAAGAAACCGTCAAGTATTATGCTAATACTTGACGGTTTTAATGTTAACCATCAAGTATTGTTCAAAACTATTGGACAATCAAGTATTGTTCCTTTATATTTGATGGTTTCTAAGTAAAATCGTCAATTATTGTTCTTTAATACTTGACAGTTTTAATGATAATCGTGAAGTATTTAGGAGCAATAGTTAATGGTTTTTCTTAAAAACCGTCAAGTGTTCAAGTAATACTTGACAGTTCTGAATTTAAAGCCATCAAATATTATAAAATATTTGATGGTTAATAACCATCAAATATCTGTCGTTGAAATATATGACGCTAGTATACTTGACGGTTTTTAACTGTCAAATATGACCCAAAATAACCGTCAAGTATTTGTAATTATGTAGTAGTGACATCATGATTTAAGGTGTTCTAACAAGATTTGTCAACAAAACTTCCTCCCCTACTCAAACATCATTTCAGCCAGCACAAAAGAAAGGGAAGAACCAGAAATTTTAAACATCCAACTCAAGAGAATCAAGCTAGAAACAACTTAGAATCATCTACTAACCTTGATTCCAAGCTTTCTTGATCAAAGGTAGTGCCTTTCTCCTTGTTCACACTTAAAGATCACTCTCGTTCTCCTCTTCTTCTCCTTGGCTGAAACATAATCAGAAAATGAGGAGGGGAAGAGCTCACTAAATGCTCAAAATACCCAACTACCATCCTTTAATGCTATGTCATGTGTCACTTGCTTATCCCTTCTTGTAACTTTTTTCTTAAATAACTTAATGACAAATGAAATTAATTTCCAAAGTCAAAATCCTCTCCACTTAAGGCTTGGCACTTGAAAAGTTTAATTACTACCCATTAGGGGCTTGACAAATGGCAAATTGTGGGCCAAGTAAGGTGTAAGACTCTAATCTTCACCTTTACTTTGGATTTAATTTCTTTTCTGTAATTACAGTACTCTAACTTTTGTGATTATGTTTTGTTAGATCCATAATTTATTCTCCTCATTTTTCTCTTTCCAGAATGCCCTTTTTATCCAAATCTCAAATTTCCATTAATTAAATAAAAAGGAAAGCTATTTTCCTTCTCATGAGTGATTTTTCAACTTGTCGAAGGAATTAGAAAAAATCTTAGATATTTGAGGTCTCCTTTTAATTCCATAATCCTTTATAATTCCTTGGAATATCATAGAAATTTTCTTGGAATTTTATTCTTCTTTCAAATATTTATCTGGAATTTTCCAAATAAAAGGCATCAAATTAGCCTAAATCACCCTTAAATCTCTTTGTAATTTTCTAAAGGGTAATTTGTTCATAAAACCAATTATATATTCTCATATATTTCTCAAAGAATATTATTCTTATTTTTTTCTTAATTTTCTGAGGCTTAAAAATATTTTTTCATAATTATTCTTGACCAATTTTCCTTAATTAGTCAAATTTTCATAATTGACTTAGAAAATAATTATTATTATTTTTCACCAAAATTCCTCTATTTCTTCTTATCATTTTTGGCCCTTAATTGTTCAGGAATATCCTTATTCCTAATTAACATATTATTGGATGTGACAAATAAAATTTTATGGGTACACAGTAGAGTCAATTCCCTTAATGTCAGCTAGTTGCCAACCCAAAACCTCCCTATTTCTTCTAAGGACTCCCATTAAACTAGTCTTTTCATGTTCAGTTAAAGAACTAGAAATAATGACAGGCAATTTATTCTCAGGCTCAACATAAGCATACTTGAGCTTGGGAGGTAGGTTTTTCAGTTCTAAAGTTGGGGGTTGAACAATAGAAGGAATTAGAGTAGAAACATCAGTAGAATTAGAAAAACTCCCCTTTGCCGACTCTTGTGAATTACACTTGCCAGCTTCACTTGGATCCACTATGCTTGCCTCATCCCATCGGATGTTGCACCAAGCTCAAGTTGGTCTAAAGCAGCAACAACCTTAGGTTGTTCACCTCCATACCTCCATTATTGTTAGAGATTAGATCATTCAAAAATTGCAAGGTATGGGGTGTAATTTTAGAATGTGCATTAGTAGCAACATAGTCACAAAGTGTTGGCCCTTTAACCAAAGTCTTCAAGACATGAGGTGGTAAAGCAATTGAAGTTTGAAATTTAGGAGGTGAAACAGGGGGCTCAGGTCGCAACCTCACATCTCCAGGTCGCGACCTTTGTAACATCCCAAAATTTGAAACCCTAGTAATGGGAATGTAAGGAATGAGATATGATTGATAAGCATAAGATGTAAGTAAAACATGAAAACCCAAAATGGGACGAAATCGACTTTATCAGGTCCCTAGGGGCAAAACAGTAATTTTGTGAAAAGTTCTCAAAAAATTTCCTAAAATTAGAAAAAGGTGGAATTAGGGGTTTTTGAGTCACATATGATTTTTTGGGAGTGAGAATGGCCCAAAATAAATTTTGCTAAAAATTCCCAAAAAAATAATTATTTTTGGGAAAATAGGGAAAAATAAAGGGGAATTAAACTGATACAATTATTTTAATTACCTAGACTCCAAAAATTCAAGGAAAAATATAGATAAAATCCTTAGGAATATATATGAATTTATAAAATTCTTTCCAAGTATTGGAAATGCAGGAAATAATTTATGGGGAATTTACTTCTGAATTCCTATTGGTAAAGACATGATTTCGGAGAAAATGTGAAGTAAATACCTAGAGGTCTTCAAAAATTCTCAAAAATTCCAGATAAAACTTTTGAAATAAATAGGGATTTATCATGAAAAGAAACAAAACTTTTGAAGCCCTTAGCTATTTTTCCGAATAGGGGGCAAGAAAATAGGGTATTATGTAACCAAATGATTTTTTAAAATACCCTAACCAGTTCCATTTCTTCCTAATCAGTTTTTACCATTTAGTTAGCATCCAACAAGGCCCAAATTCGTGCTCATCATGACCAGAACAGCTGGCTCATGTGCTGGGCAAATTTTTAACCATGGATAAAAAATGACTTGTAAAGCAAGATGCAAGTGGATGGCTAGGATTTGTTGATGGTTTGACTTTAATTTTAGACCATGTTCAACACTTGAAAATGCTTGCCAAAGGGGGAAGAATCAGGAGGACTTGTGGCCTATAAATACCCCCCATAATTCCCCCAAAATTCGTGCAAAAATCTGGAAAAATATGGGAGGTTCTGCACAAATTTTTCTTGACTTCTAAACAGCTTCAAAATCACTTGCAATCCAAGGCTAATCATCAAGTTTTGATCAAGGACTCCTTAAGGTATGTTTAGGCTTTAATTTGATGCTTTTCCAATGGCTAAATCATGAGTTCTCGGTAAGTGAAATTGCTGGAAAATTCTGGTTGTACTGGAAATTGTAGGAAATAGATAGCAACTTGTTTAATGACATTGAATTATGATGTTTGGTGTTGTTTCGAATGGGTTTATGGAAGAAATCATCCTAGGAATCATAACTAGTTATTTTGGCCAACTCTAGAGCTCAAGGATAGTATTTGTTTTAATAAGTTTTAATGGTGCCAATAGATTTAAAATGTGATTTTGTGTGGGACTATGCTATGAAAGTATGTATAAATTCATCGGAATCAAAAATAGAATTTAGGAATCTAAGAACATGTGTTCAGCCAATGAGAATTCTTGGACTTGGGATTGGATTTTGATGATTTTAATGCTTCCATTGAGTTCCTTGGGTATTTTTGTGTAGGGATATGTGGAGGAATTAAGTTTGGAAGCATTAAAAATCAAATTGGAAATTTTAGTCTTGAAACCTATACCCTTTCAGTTTTGTCTAGTTCTTGAGGAAGGGATTTGATTTTGAAAAATCTAATTTGATAGTTGGATTCTACATGAAAAATCATGTAGGAATGGCCTAAGAGGTTACTTGAATCAAAGGGAAAATAATTAGGCCAAAAATCCAAAGAAAAGGGGTTTAATGTTTAAGTAATGTGTAATATGTTTGGATAATTGTTGAATGATTGGCATTGATGTTGGTTTGACAGATACCTTGTCAAATCCTCAAGAGAACATCTTGAAATTAAAGGAAATCAAGAACCAAGTGTCAAAAGGTAGCATTGAATTACATTTTGACTGCTTTCTTGCTTACATTGATGTGTCAATGTGTATTTGTGCAAAGTGTGCCCTGATGTGACTAAGCTTTGTTGCAAATGTTGATTGCAATGTTTGAATTATGTTGCCTTGGCATTATGTCCTCTGAATATGTGTATGATAGCTTACTTTCCATGGCTTAAAAGCATGAACACATAAGCAAGATAAATGCACGAAAGCATTACATGTAGTGTTTGCATAAATGCATGATAATTGTGATTCCTTGCTACTGGGATTTCTTTGAATCTCACTCTTATGTTTAACACCACTTAGGAGGGAGTTCAAGCAAGGGCAAAGGCAAAGAAGTAGTTTCGAAGGCTAAATGAATATTTACTATACCCTAGAATGACTTTTGGAACTTGTTATGGAATGTTGCAAATTATGAGATGTTTGTTAGATAATAGCTCCTAATAGGAGCCAAACATGTATGTCTATGTTCAAACATGTGAAGGTATATTAGAATGTATGTTTAAGTATGTGTTAAGACCCATATGATTAAGGATGAGTAAAAGGTTAAGGAAAGATAAAACAAGTATGATTAGGTGATGAACTTTCCCTAGAAATGATCTAACTTGGGACACATGAAATAAATAGCAAATGTTTGAATTTGGTCTTGAAATTTGGCAGACTTATAGGACATATTTTTAGCTTTAAATCAAGTGATAGATCCTTAAATTTGGAATTTTTTGGAAAGATTTATGCCCTTCCAAAGTTGGGCAAAAATACAAGAAATTCCAGAATTTACCAAATGAACAGTACATATTTTTGTGGAAGATGGTACTGATCCGTGAGGAAATGATATCCATAATTATTTTTCTTATGTAGAGCTTTTCATAAGCTTCACGTGAGATTTAGAACCACTCTATTTTGATTTTTCTACATTTAGTTATGATTTTTCAAATTTGACCTGATTTTAAGGGTTACATGAATAGTAACAGAAATCAAATTTTTAAATCCTTGGTTAAACCTACTTTAAGTATAGCGTAACGCTTTCTGAATGGTTCCATATGACATATAATGGGGTTGAGAAATAAAGGTGTGACATTTTTGGTATCAGACCAAAGGTTTTGGACTGTCTACTATATGTACTGTTCAGTATAGTAATGCATTAGGATAATGCATATTTGATTGTGTGTGATGTGTTACGTCGTGAAAGGTGTGCATTGGACTAACCTTGGTGCAGGATATGGCTTGTTGTGAGCACGATTCTCCTGGGGGTACAGTTGATAAGAGAAGGCCAGGGGAACCGTACCGGACTGGTACTACCCACATGTTCCCAACCCTGATGACCCGACTCTACTACCCGGATATTATCAACCTCTCTGGGAGGTAGAGGATATAGTTTCTGAGGTCGACTCCAACAGTAGCAAAAGGCTAAAGAATGGAGATAACGGGAGCACTATGAGGCCTAAACCTAATCCGGATGAAGTGGGCCCTAGTGGGACGAAGTCATAGCCTCTCAAAGTAGTATGCCCTGGTCAGATCTTGGCGAAGGACCTGCCTCCGAAGAAGAGACAACGGTTAGTCACGAAGGAGTTGCATACCTATCTGACTATTTTTGAGGAGCTCTGTGAGCTGGGGAGGCAGATTGACATCTCCCAGAACCAGTATGGGTTTGTCTATATGGACTATTTTTACTACGTATGACTGTTACATAGTGATATCATCGACCAGGACAAGGGAGAGATAGATAAGGAGATGTGGGGACAGGCCTTAGTTGACTCTTTGGTAAGGACCCCCTTTTGGCAGGATCAGATCTAGTTGGTTAGTGACTGTTCCAAGCAAGGTGCCTATGAAAGCTTTGATCAGATCCTGGATGATCTATGTTTTGGATGTGTATACCTGAAACCTATGTACAAATATGAAGCATAGCTTAATATAAAATATTTTGATGACTAAGTAATAATCTTATTCCTCTATTCCTCTTGTAGTAACAAGTTAAGTAAAATGGTGAGAACCTGAAGAGAAACACAACCAAGGGAGACAGCAAGAGAATCTCCCATTGACTCGATTCAATTGGTTATAAACTAACTAGAGGAATAGCAGAAGGTGATACAAAAATTCAGGCAGCTTAAGCCCACCAAACCAGGAACGCAATGCTGCCATAACAGCTGCAATGACAGCAGCAATAGCACAGCTGTAACAGGCTAGGCCAAGAGTGGCCAAGGCACCATAGCCAGCTCAACCCCAAGAGCTGACAACTGAGCAGGTGTGACCTGCAGGGGATCCTGATTCACTAAGGCAATAGATAAATGATTCAGTGCACAAAATCCCTTAAGCTTTATAGGGACATTGAATGTCCAAGTGGACGAGGACTGGATTACTCGGCTAGAGAAGATTTTCAATGTGCTTGAATGTCCTTCTCAGAGAAAAGCTTAGATGGCTATCTATAAATTGGAGGGTGAAGCTGATCGCTGGTAGAAGAACACCGAGATGATCCTCCAGGAGAATGCAACCCTTATTACTTGGGAAGTGTTCAAGGAACACTTTAATTTGAAATACTTCCCACTATCAGTAAGAGATGAAAAGGAGGTGGAATTCCTGATAATTCAACAAGGTCCCCGAGAGCTTCAATGAGTACTTAGATAGGTACATGAGGCTCTCTTATTACTCTAACTACCTCCAACTCCGCAATGATGAGCGGTGGAAAACAGAGAAAAATGGTAAGGGGACTAAGGCAGGAGCTGTAACATCCAAACTTTTGGACCTAGAAGTACCAGAAATAGCCTAAATTGGATAGGCTACCAGACCCTTTTTGAGCAGAAGTCCCAAAGATGAGAAAGGAAGTCAAAAGAGTTTTAGGGACTAAACTACAAAGTAAAAGTTTTTAGGAGCTCAAGTATAATCAAGTTAGAGGCTCTAGTAAAGTCTCGAAGGCCCAGAGAGAGAAAAGAGGCTAGATACAGGCCAAAGGTTCTAGATACAGGCCAAAGGTTAAGTTAGAAACTGTCACACCTTACTATTTTATTAGCTTAGGTTCCATTTAAAACCATTTTAGACCACATTGGATGGTCTTGGGCTCACTTTTTATCTGAAAAACGCTAAATTTCGGATTTTTACTGTTCATTGGGTAAAAATCCAGTTTTTCTAGCCCAACTTCAAAAATTCATAACTTATTCCAAAAAAAATCAAAATGAGGTGGTTCAAAATTCTATTTAAAACTCTTTAAGTGCTATTTCAAGAAAAAATAATATTGTGATCCAATTCCTTAGGAAAAAGCATCAGGTTTTTGTGAAATGTAACATTGTTTATTTGCCAAAAACCCTTTTTCCCATATTTTGACCTTTAACTTTGAAAAATCATTAAAAATCGTATACTTGACCATTTTTAACGTGTTAGCTATCAAATTGAAGCTCAAGACATTATCTATAAACATAATAGATTTTGTGACTAAATGCAATCAGGAGCTTAATCAAAAAGTCACGTGAATGAGACAGTGTCAGTGTATTACAGCACTGTTAGTATAATATATACATAGCCAAAATGATCCACGAAATTTTGTGGCAAGACACCACAAATTTAACCTTCAATTTGCAGCTTTCCCTTGGAGGATTCAGGCCCTAAAATGTTAGATTGCATTTGTGGGATGAGATTTTATTGAAATCCCAATAGCAAATTAACCAACTATATCACCAACAAGCATCATCAACATGCATAACTACATTAACTATTATTGGTGAACTAGCATTCTTATCATTTGGCAAACTCAATCATGCAAAGGCCAAAGCAAGAAAATACAAAGAGCAGCCACATTATAATCAAGAAAGTTCAACCACATAATAGCAATTAATCATGCAATAATCAATAATGCCAAATTAGTGTTAGTAGCTAGGTTTAACTTGCTACCTTGCTCCAAAAGCTTGAGCTTTCTTTCTTTCTCTTCTTTCCCCTCACAAATATCAAACCCTAGCAATGCAATCCATCAAAAGGGGCAGCAAGAATCATTAACCAATCAAGAAAAAGTAAGAACACAATCAAAAATGACTCTTGCTCCTTAAAGCTTCCATCTTTGTTCACTATTTTTGAACTTGTTTCCTTTTAACACTAAAAATTGCTTCTTGACTTATTCCTACATGGTTTTTCATGTAGATTCCAAATATATGCTTAGATATATGAAAATAAAACTCCTCCTTTCAGCTACCCTTGACCGAACCACTAGGGGTACTAGAACCAAAAATTACAACTTTGTTTTAATGCTTCCAACACTTGTTCCTTTTGGTTTACCTTACACCATTTCTCATTTTAAGCATCATGGAAGCCTTAAAACATTAAAAATCTCATCCTAGGGTTTAGTCATCATCTTGGCCGAAATGAACATCCAAAGAAACAACCAAGAAAAATGCTTCAAAACAACCTATACTCACTTGCAACCATTAGGAGCTAACATGTTTTGATGTGTCTTAGCTAGTGTGATCAACAAAACTCCCTTCCCCTCAAAATAATCAGCTCAGTTAACACTCAAAGGAGAGGAGAACCAGATTTTTCAACCATAGAAAGAAAGAAAACAAAGCAAGAACCTGTCTAGAACCAAGAACTAACCTTGAATCCTTGGTTGTATGGTCAAAGGTGCAAGTTTTCTCTTGTTTCTTCCTCAAAACCCTCTCTTTTCTCTCCTTTTCTCCCTTGGCCGAAACATGCATCTGAAAATGGGAGAAGATGAGCTTGTTTAATGGTCCAAAATATCTCAACTACCATCTTTAATGAGAGTCCAAGTGTCATTACCCTCTTTAATCTTGTTTTCTCTTTCTTAATTAACAAAATCCAAAAGAAATTAATTACCAAAGTCAAGATCCTCTCCATTTGAGGAGTGACACTTGGAAAATTCAAATCCTCCCCATCAAGAGCTTGACACATGGCTCAATGTGATCCATTTGATTTGCAAGACACTAGTCTTGCTTTATCAGTATACTTTTGCTCTGAGTTTAACTTTTTTTCTATAATTACAATAGTTTGGCCTCTGTAATTATTTTCTACCAAATCCTTAATTTATTCTCCTTATTTTTATCTTCCCAAATTGCCCTCTTTGCCTGAAAATTAATTTCCTAATAATTAAATAAAAGGAAAATTAATTTCCTCCTCTTTAGGTATTTTTTCACTTTTCACAAGTATTTGGAAAAATCTTGGATACTTGAGGGCTTCATTTAATTCCATAATTTCTTATAATTCCTTGGGTCTCATAGGAATTTTCTTAGAATTTTATTCTCCTTAAAAATATTTATTTGGAATTTTCCAAATAAAATCCCTTAATTAGCCTAAATCACCCTTAAATTCTCTTGTAATTTCTCTAAGGGTAATTTGGTCATAAAACTAACTTTATAATTTCATATAATTATCAAAGGATATTATCCTTATTTTTCCTCAATTTTTCAAGGCTTGGAAATATTTTTCCTTAATTAGTCAAATTCCTATAATTGGCTTAGAAAATTATGGTAATTTATTTTCCACCAAAATTATTCTACTTCTCCTTATCCTTTTTAATCCTCAATGATTTGAGAATATTTCTTATTTCTATTTACTATAATGCTGGATGTGACAGAAACCTCAAAGAGAGGATTATATAAAGTTAAGTCCAAGCAGGGACTAAACCGAAAATTCATAAAGTTATAACCAACAAGGGTAAAAATGGAAGAGTATATAGAGAGCTCCAACAAAATCTGAAAAAAAAGAAAATAATATTCTAAGGCTCTTCTGTGAAGGGAAAAGACGAAAATACCCCTGAGGTAGCTTAGATAGAATTTATAAGGTTATGGCCGGTAAAAAGTATACCGTTTGAGGTAATTATTTAAAATAGCAAGAGACCTCAAAAATGTATACAAAAATAAAATTAAATGGTTGAAAGGTTGTACTAATTTACAAAATTAGTCCTGCAACCAAAAGGCCAGTGGAGTGGCTTTAATAAATAAAAAGCCGATTATGCCGATAAAAGGGTATTTTAGTAAATGAATTTTTATGCAAGGCTTAAAGGAAGTGTTAAGGCCTAAGAAAATTCATAGATAATCTCTAGAATTAAATAGAATTTATGGAGTAGATAGAAAAATTTTCTGAGTTCTAGAAGGCCATAAAGAAAGCCGGAGAAACGTGGGCCAAGTAAATTCGGAGGAAACTTAGGGAACAAGTTTGATCCAATGGCTAGGATCTAATCTCCCTTCTTCCCCACCACATTTATGACACTTGGCGTCTTCTAGAAGGATGAGGTAAGGATGATGCAAGAAGATGATGCAATGATGATGTAAAAGTCAACTTAGAGTTCCAAGATTGCCCTTACCCTTTCTATTAGCCACCAAGGGCATTTTGGTCCATTCAAGCAAAATTTTTGGCTATAAATACCCCACCTTAGAAGAGTATTTTGGCAGCCATTTGTAAAGGGGAAACTCTGCAAAATTTAGAGAGAAAAATGGGGGTGAAGGCCAAGAAGAAGGAACAAGATTTAAGCTTCAAGATCAAGGTATGTGATGGTTATAGCATCTAATTTGATGCCTATTTCGAATAAGTTACCCTCTATATCTAATTCTGAAACTTTTTACGATTAAATTAAACTTTGTAAGCTTTAAATCCATGGGTAGAACACTTCATTTGGATATGTGTACGATTTATGGTGATTTTTCAAAGTTAGGGTTTGAAATCTGGAAACAGTGTTTAACCTTTAGAAGAGTGTCGAGTTCCGTATAATTCCGGTACTTCTCAACATAGAATTGGTTCCTTAAAATATTTTCCCTTTAAATTTAACTTAAGGAAATTTTAGTGAGACTTAGAACCACTCAATTTTGATTTTTCTAGAATTAGTTATGAATTTTCAAATTTGAGCGAAAATTCTGGAATTCCTGCGTGAACAGTACTCGCAAAGCAAAATTTTCAGATTTGATCTTCTTGAATCTAAGGCCATCTGAAGTGGTCCTAATTAACAAGAAATGGATCTTGAGGATGGAAAATGATGATATTTATGTTAGAAAAGCTAGAAAGAAAACCTAAAACCAAGAGAAAGGGTTGAGGTTCAAGAGAGCTAGTCTTGAATATTATGTAATCTAGTTGTTCTAATAGATTGTATGATCATTATGACTATGTTTAGGACCTTTGGAATATCCAAGAGGACATTTGGTGATGTTAACCGAATGCCCACATTGTTGGAAAGTCAAGGGAGTCAAAGGAAAAGTAAGAGGAAAGCTTGAGGTGCAAGGTAGTGAACTTACCTATTGTCATTGCTTGATGTTGTATGCTTGTGTGTTACTGTGTACATGTTATTTGAATGTTATTGTGACATGTTTTAGCTACTGTAATTGCTATTCATGATGAGTAGATTATGTCTCCATGACCATGCATGAAGAAGTTAGCTTTGAGCATGCTAATATGTCACTAATTAACAAGAGAATAAACAAGTTACGTTTAGTGCATTAGCATCCATCTAGCATGATTAATATGGTATTGTTGCCGCTGAGATTCCCCCGAATCTCACCCCTCCTTAACCAACTATTTAGGTCAATCAATGATGGGCAATAATGGCATGAGAAGCAAGGAGAAGAAAGTGGAGAATTGTTCATGTTAATGAATGATACTATTATTCAAAGTGTAATTCTCCTATTGTGTAAATTATGTTATGGATGCCTATGATGCCATGTAATTAATTATAATATTTATGGCATGACTGAAAGTGTATGAGCATGAATGGGAAAGAGTAAAGCCATGCTATGTATGTCAAAGAAATAAAAAGAATTAAAGTAAAGAGATGTTAAGGGATAAAACATAGGTCCTGGGCAATGAGTTTATAGCTCTAGTTTGACCTATCAAAAGAATGAGTTAAGTCACAATATTTGACAGACTCATAGAATACATCCCAAGATTTAAAATGATAGGTAGATCACCTCAATTGGATGTGTACAAAAGGAGATACAAATTTTCAAATTTGAGGCATAGAATCAGAAAGTTCCAGATTTTTTGAAGTGAACAGTAATATTTATTAATTAAACTGTATGAATTGGGCAAGGATAAGTCCAATTGGATATTTTTCCCTTAAAGAGGATTGAAATATATTTCTGTAAAATTTTAGAACACCCCAATACAATTTTTATGAAATTAGTTATGAATTTTTGAATATGGGCCTGTAATCTAGAACTTAAACAGTGAATAGTAACCCGAGTAATTATGTTGAAATTTTAAATCCACGGACTTGTGTCGTGATCTACTTGAACCATAACGCTTACGAATGCATGCTCTGAGAGGTTAAAGGCAGGACATTTCAGGAACTAAGGGAGAAGGTCACCCCACGGCAACTTGAAAAGTTCAATCAGGTAGTGGAAGCCTGCTAGATTACTGAAAGTAGCCTGAACTACCAGGCGCTAGTCAGGGCCGCTCCTAGACCAGAGGGACCAGCAATAGGGGGAACCAGAGGGGACTTCTTCTAAAGGAAATAGGAAGAGGTGAAAGCCTATATTTTCCAAGAAGTCTAAGTGAGGAGGAGGAGTAAGGAAAGGAGGAAGCAGTACTACGCGTTAGACCAAGGAATACAATATTTGTGGTTTAAACCACAGAGATCGACCATGTTTGATGGGTCAAAATGTGTGCTTCCAATGCGGTAAGCTAGGACACTATATAAGAGAGTACCCTCTTAATGTGGACAGCTTGAGGCCCCAAGCTCAAGGGAAGGTCTTTGCCCTCACAAGGGAAGAGGCTGATAAGTCGTCTGAGATGATACAAGGTATGATTCAAGTTAATGATTACCTTGTGCATGCTATGTTTGACTCGGGTACTAGCCACTTCTTTGTTTCATATAAATGAGGAAAGTGCACAGGTCTCGCTGTTAACACATTATTATATGATCTATGTGTGGCTACTCCTACGGGCACTAGAGTTTATACGTATGATGTTTGCCTGAATTGTATTGTCTGGTATGCCCACTGTTGCACTACACTTGACCTAATATGTATGCCTTTTCATGAGGTTGATGTAATACTTGGTCTGAATTGGTTGTCCACTGGTAGTATACTCCTTGACTAGGACTTTGATCTTTCCTTCCCGTGAGCTAACCCCTCGTACCAAGGTGAAACTTGTAACATCCCAAAATTTGGAACCCTAGTAATGGGAGTGTGTGAAATGAGATATGATTGATAAGCATAAGGTATGAGTAAAGTATAAAAACCCAAAATGGGACAAAACCGACTATATTGGGTCCCTAGGGGCAAAACGATAATTTTGGAAAAAGTTTCCAAAAATTACTTAAAAATAGAAAAAAGTGGAATTAGAGGTTTTTGAGTTACACATGATGTTTTGGGAGTGAGAATAGCCCAAAATAAATTTTGGTGAAAATTCCCAAAAAAATTAATTATTTTTGGGAAAATAGGGAAAAATAAAGGGAAATTAAAGTGATAAAATTATTTTAATTACCTAAGGACTCCAAAAATCCAAGGAAAAATATGCATACACTCCCTAGGAATATATATGAATTTATAAAATTGTTTCCAAGTATTGGAAATACAGGAAATAATTTATGGGGAATTTATTTCCAAATTCCTATCGGTAAGGACCCGATTTCGGAGAAAATGTGAAATAAATATCTAGAGGTCTTGAAAAATTCCCAAAAATTCCAGATCACACTCTTGGAATAAATAGGGATTATCATGAAAAGAAATAGAATTTTTGAAGCCCCTAGCTATTTTTCCTAGTAGAGGGCAAGAAATCGGGTATTATGTGACCGAATGAATTTTTAAATTACCCTAACTAATTCCATTGCTTCCTAACCAGTTTTTACCATTTAGTTAGCATCCAACAAGGCCCAAATTTGTGGTCATAATGATCAGAACAGCTGGCTTGTGTGCTGGGCAAATTTTCAACCATTGGATCAACTCTCTTGGAAAGTGAGTCAAAGCATGTGTGGCTAGGATTTGTTCTTCATTTTGGCCGACCTTTGCACTTATTTTGGGGCAAAAATAGCTGCCCAAGGGCAGGTTTTTGGGCAGCAAATGAGGTCTATAAATACCCCCACAAGGCACTCAAACTTCGGACAGAATTGGGACAATAGAGGGGAGGTTCTGCACAATTTTCTTCTTGGCTCCAAACACTCTTCAAATCACTCCCAATCCAAGGTTAATCATCAAGCTTTAATCCAAGACTCCTTGAGGTATGTTTAGGCTTTAATTTGATGCTTTTTCCATGGTCAAAACGTGACTTATTTTGAGGGGGAAGTGCTGTTTCATTTATGATGTGTTGGAAGTGCTAGGAAAGGATAGCAAATTGAGTATGAGTTGTGTTGTTGATGTTTGGTGCGGTTTTGAATGGGTTATGGAAGAAATTACCCTATGAACTATGACTTTTCAGTTCAGCCAACTCAAGAACTCAAGGGTAGGAATTGCTTCAATAAGTTTTAATGGTCCCAATGGATTTAAAATGTGATGGTATGTAGGATTATGCTAAGGAAGTATGTTCAAATTCATTAGAATCAAATATGAAAATTTATGAACCTAAGAGGAAGTGTTCAGCCATCTTGAATATATGGACTTATGATTGGATTTTGATGGTTTTGATGCTTCCATTGAACTCCTTGGGTTTTTGTGTAGAGTTATATGGAGGAATTGAATTTGGAAGCATTAGAAATCAAAGTTGGAAATTTTGACATTTTCCTTGAAAAAAATTCGTTTCTGTTTTAACCAGAACTTAAGGAAGGGATTTGATTTTGTATAATTTGATTTGATATTTGAATTCTACATGAAAAACCATGTAGGAATGGCCAAGGAAGTTTCTTGAATCAAAAGGAAAACAATTAGGCCAAAAAATCCTAAGAAAAAGGGTTTAATGTTTAAGTAATAAGGAATGTGTTTGAATAATTGTTGAATGATTGGCATTGGTGTTGGTTTGATAGGTATCTTGCCAAATCCTCAAGAAAACATCTTGAAATTAAAGGAAATCAAGGACCAAGTACCAAAAGGTAGCATTGAATTACATTTGATTGCTTTCTTGCTTACATTGATGTGTTAATGTGTATGTGTGCAATGTGTGCCATGATGTGACTAAGCTTTATTGCAAATGTTGATTGCAATGTTTGAAGTATGTTGCCTTGGCATTATGTCCATTGAATATGTGTATGATAGCTTACTTTCCATGGCATAAAAGCATGAACATATAAACAAGATAAATGCACAAAAGCATTGCACGTAGTGTTTGCAAGAATGCATGATAATTGTGATTCTGTGCTACTGGGATTTCTTTGAAATCTCACTCCTATGTTTAACACCACCTAGGGGGGGTTCAAGCAAGGGAAAAAGGCAACAAAAATTGTCTCGGAGATCCAATGAACAATTAGTGTACCCTAGTGTAAATTTTGAAACTTGTTATGTAATATTATGACTCTGGAAATGTTTATTGGATAATAGCTCCTAAGGGGAGCCAAGCATGTATGTCTATGTTTAAATATATGAAAGCATAGTAGAATATATGTTCAAGCTTGTATTAAGCCCAAATGATTAAGGATGGGTAAAAGGTTATGAAAGAGCCAAAACAAAGGTAATTAGGGGATAACCTTTGACTAAAAGGACCAAACTTGGTGCATACGAAATAAATAGCAAATATTCGAATCTGGACTTGAAATTTGGCAAACTAATAGATCACATTTTTAGCTTTAAATCAAGTGGTAGATTATTAAATTTGGAATTTTGTAGAAAGAGTTATGCCCTTTGAAGTTGGATAAAAATACTGGAAATTTCAGAATTTACCAAATGAACAGTACATAATTGCGTGGAAACTAGCATTGATCTGTGAGAAATTAATACCTGCGAACATTTTTCCTATGTGGAAAATTTCATAAGCTTCACGTGAGACTTGGAACCACTCTGTTCCAATTTTTCTACATTTAGTTATGATTTTTCAAAGTTGACCTGATTTTTTTTAAGGGTTACATGAATAGTAACCAAAATCAAAATTTTAAATCTTGGTTTTTACCTACTTTGAGCATCGTGTAACAATTCCAAATGGTTCTAACGGACATATAATGGGGTTTAAAATGAAGGTGTGACAAAACTAAACTTGATCACGGGAGCCTAAGCCGGGGATTGCTTGAGACGTGGCTGTCAGGGGTACGTGGTATTCTTCTCTATATATGCAGAAGTGGAAGAAGGCACAACAGAGATACCCGTGGTATGCAATTTTTTGAAAATCTTTCTGACAAAAATTAGCGGGTTACCTCCAGAGCGAGAGGTAGAGTTTGCAATTGACCTGGTACCTGGAGCAGCATTGATTTCCAAAGCCCCGTATCATATGGTTCCAAATGAAATGGTAAAATTAAAGAAGCAGTTAGAGGACCTATTGGAAAAGAATTTTATCTGGCCTAATGTGTCACTATAGGAGCACCTGTCTTGTTCATCCGTAAGAAGGACGGTAGCCTACGGTTATGCATCGATTACTGAGAGCTCAACAAAGTCATGATTAAAAACAAGCATCCACTACCTCGGATAGACGATCTGCTAGATCAACTAGCTGGTGCCACAGTGTTCTCTAAGATTGACTTGAGATCAGGTTACCATCAATTGAGTATTAAAGCAGAGGACATTCCAAAGACCACTTTCCGAACACGGTATGGGCACTATGAGTTCTTGGTAATGCCCTTTGGATTAACAAATGCCCTTGCGATTTTCATGGATTACATGAACAGGATCTTTCAGCCATATCTAGATCAGTTTGTGGTGGATTTCATTGATGATATCTTGGTGTATTTCAAGTCATCAGCAGAACATGAACAGCATTAACGGATCGTTCTAAGTATTTTGAAGGAGAAACGGCTATATGCCAAACTCAGCAAGTGTGAGTTTTGGCCGAATGAAGTAAAGTTCTTGGGTCATGTGATTACCCAGGATGGAATAGCAGTGGATCCCAATAAGGTAGAAGTAGTTCTAAACTGGAAGCAACTAAAAACAGTAACGGAAATACAAAGCTTTCTAGGATTAGTAGGTTACTATAGAAGATTCATTAAAGATTTTTGAAGAATTACACAGCCCTTGACTAAACTTACACGTAAGAACCAACAATTTGTGTAGGATGATAAATGCGAGGCTAGCTTCCAAGAGCTGAAACGAAGGCTGACCTTAACCCCTGTGCTGATAATTCCCAATCCAACCCTACTGTATATTGTATATACTAATGCTAGCAAGTAGGGATTGGGTGTGTATTAATGCAACAAGGATGAGTAGTCGCCTACGCCTCAAGATAGTTAAAGTCTCATGAAAAGAATTATCCTACTCATGACTTAGAATTAGCTACAATAGTTTATGCCTTAAAAATCTGAAGACATTATCTATATGGGGCAACCCTTGAACTATATTGTGACCATAAAAGTCTCAAATACTTGCAAAATCAAAAAAAACTGAACATGAGACAACTACGATGGATGGAGTTGCTCAAGGATTATGATTACCAGATAAAATACCATCCAGGCAAGGCTAACGTGGTAGCTGATGCCTTAAGCCGAAAGGTGGTTGATTTAGCCCAATTATTCTATGTTATTTCATATCATTTTAAGGGTATTTATCATAGATTTTGGCTCCATTTTGATGATAATTGTGCTTAATTTAGATTAAGAGTCCTTGCTTTGAGTTAGTGTCTTTTTGAGGTTAAAATTGTCATAATTGGTTATTAATTGTATTCAGTTGATTTCTAGGACAATTGATGCTTCAAATTGTTGCTTTTTATTGTAGGACAATTGAGAATTGGAGCCAAGATCAAAGACCAAAGGATGACACAACACAAGATCAGAGTATCAGCACTAATAGAGTTCGCCGCGGTGCCAAATTGAAATCTCACCAGTAGTCTCTCGGGCAGAGTTCGCCGCGGCGAAATCACAAGATTAGGCGGAGCTCCTCTCGGGCATGCTTTGCCGCGGCGAACTCTTCGTATCAGCAACGCCAGATCCGGATCAGAACGCGAAAATGGAGCTTCTAATCATATGATCCGACCCAGATGGACCCCTAAAACCCCTAGAAACCCTATTTTTGACAATACACTCCATTCCATCTCCTACAACACCTCTATTCTCCCATCCTCTTGCCTCTCCATCTCCATCTTCTTCCTCATCCATTTCCTTCATCTTCCCTTCACTCCATCTCATTTCCTTCCACTCCCAGCTACCATGGCCGACGGATTCACTTCAGTTGGAGCTTTTCTTGAAGCTATGGAGGGCTAGGGTTTATCAACTCTTGAAGAAGGTGGAGTAGCATGAGTTCCTAAGCTTCAAAGGGGAGTTTTAGTTTTAATCTTCAGTTTTTAGCTAGGCATTTATGATTTCCTAGGTCTAGGAATTGTAAACTCTTAGTTAGATACTTTGATTAATTCTATAATCAGTGGTTACTGATTATCTTTTGTATATTGGATTGATTGATGTTAAACTTTGAGCTTAAATATATGTAGTTGCATGTATGCTTAATGTCTCTCTCATGATTCTCTCTTATCTTGCCTAGTTGTGTTTGGGTATTGAGTTGATTGTGTGTTTCATTAAGCTATTTGCATGATCATTCCAATTTACACATTAGGGAAGCTAAACAAAGTTTACATTAATGAGTTCATTAATGTAAGCTTTGGACTCATTGAGTTAATGAGGTTCTTATTAAGAAAACCTAATGGATTTGTGAAACTCCCAATATTTAAGTGAACTATGATTGCCATCAAAACCATTTTCAAGAGATTTCCTATCATTCATTTCCATTCCATCATTATTATCTTAAAACACCAAAAATATAGTATCTTAGGTTTGTTTTCATTGCATTTAGTTTAGGCACCATTCATTTAAGTCTTAAAAACCTAAAACCCCATTTCATTGCATTGCATGGCATTTAGTCTAGCTTAGGTAATTAATAAAGGCTCCCAAAAGTGAAACGACCCGAGTTTGCACTATACTGCATAGCTTGGATTTATTTTTGATTGAGAACCCCAAGGCGAACGACAAAAAGGCTCTCTCTTTCAGTGGTACAAGTAGCGTTCCTAATGATTCAAGATCAGAAACTCATCAAAGATGTGAGAGATTGGGAACCTTTGCTGCATATGAAACTAATGGCCCAGAAAGTAGAAATGATAAAACCAGAAGCCCAGCTGATAGAACAAATTAGAGAGGCCCAAAAGAGCGATCTAATAGCTGATACACTTCGGATTAAGCTAGCAAAGGCTGAAGATGACGCGATAAAGGTGTCGTCTAACAGAATATTAAGATATAAGGAACAGGTATACATTCCAAAATCTGTCAGACGACAGCTACTGGAGTAGGCACATAAAAGCTAATACACAATACATCTGGGAATGACGAAGATGTACCAGGACCTCTGACATATGTTTTGGTGGCTAGCATGAAGAAGGACATAACAGAGTATGTATCTAAATGCCTCACTTGCCAGAAGGTCAAAACAGAACATCAGAGACCGTCAGGGCTTTTACATCCTCTAAATATTCCAGAATGGAAATGGGATAGTATCTCCATGGATTTCATCATAAGGTTACCTTGTACCTCATCTGGATATGACGCGATATGGGTAATTTTTGGCAATAAAGAAAGATTACCAACCACAAAAACTTGCCAAGTTATATATCAAAGAAATTGTGAGATTACATGGAGTGCCAGAATCGATTGTATCTGACTGAGATCCTCGGTTTCTATCCCAATTCTAGAAGGCACTACAGCAAGCAATGGGCACCAAGCTAAGCTTCAGTACAACATATTACCCACAGACGAATGGTTAGATAGAGCAAACCATATAGACACTAGAAGATTTGTTGAGAGCCTGTGTGTTGGATTTCAAAGGTAACTAGGATGACTATATGCCGTTAGCAGAATTTGCTTACAATAACAGTTATCACCTAGTATACAGATGGCTCCATATGAAGCTTTGAATGGTCCCAAGTGCAGATCCCCGCAGTGTTGGACAGAATTAAGGGAGTGAAAGTTATATAGGCTAGACCTAGTCGAGCAAACAACTGAGACGATAAGGTCGATTAGGCAGAAACTGCTCACGACCCAAAGTAGACAAAAGAGTTACATGGACGTTTGGTAGAAATCTTTGACCTTCACATAAGAGACCATGTGTTCTTGAAGGTGTCTTCCATGACGGGAGTAGGAAGGTCTTTAAAATCAAAGAAGTTGTCACAAAAATACATCAAACTTTTCCAGATTCTGTCAAAGGTAGGACCGGTGGCATATAAGGTAGCCCTACCCCCAAACCTTAGTCAAATACATGATGTCTTCTATGTATCCCAGCTAAAGAAATATCTGCCAGATCCCTCTCATGTTTTGGAATATGAAGATATTACACTACGAGATGACCTAACGTGGGAAATCAAACCAGTGAAAATCATCGATCACCAGGTAATAAAGGGCAACTATCCTGAGCTACGATGAAAAGCTATCCCAATGGTCAAAGTCATTTGGAAGAATCTGACACAAGAAGAAGCAACCTAGGAGAAAGAAGATGATATAAAGGGCAACTATCCTGAGCTCTTTGAGTAATGTATGTTTTAAATTTCGAGGACAAAATTTATTTTAAGGGGGAGGGAAATGTAACATCCTAAAATTTAAAACCCTAGTAATGGGAATCTAAGGAATAAGACATAATTGATAAGCATAAGGTGTAAGTAAAACATGGAAACCCAAAATGGGACGAAACCAACTTTATCAGGTCCTTAGGAGCAAAACAGTAATTTTGAAAAAAGTTCTCAAAAATTCCCTAAAAATAGAAAAAGGTGGAATTAGGGAATTTTGAGTTTTATATGATGTTTTGGGAGTGAGAATGGCCCAAAATAAATTTTGGTGAAAATTCCCAAATAATTATTTTTTGGGAAAATAGGAAAAAAATAAAGGAGAATTAAAGTGATACAATTATTTTAATTACCTAAGGACTCCAAAAAATCAAGGAAAAATATAGATACACTCCCTAGGAATATATATGAATTTATAAAATTTTTTCCAAGCATTGGAAATGTAGGAAATAATTTATGAGGAATTTACTTCTGAATTCCTATCGGTAAAGACCTGATTTCAAAGAAAATGTGAAATAAATACCTAGAGATCTTGAAAAATTCCCAAAACTTCCAGATCACACTTTTGGAATAAATATGGATTTATCATGAATTGAAATGAAATTTTTGAAGCGCTTAGCTATTTTTCCTAATGGGGGCAAGAAATCAGGTATTATGTAACCAAATGATTTTTTAAAATACCCTCACCAGTTCCATTGCTTCCTAATCAGTTTTTACCATTTATTTAGCATCCAAAAAGGCCCAAATTCGTGCTCATCATGACCAGAACAGCTAGCTTATGTGCTGGGCAAATTTTCAACCATTAATAAAAAATGACTTGGAAAGCAAGATGCAAGTGGATGGCTAGGATTTGTTGATAGTTTCACTTTAATTTTAGGCCACGTTTGGCACTTGAAAGTGCTTGCCAAAGGGGGAGGAACCAGCAGGAATTGTGGCCTATAAATACCCCCCATAATTCCTCCAAAATTCCTGTAAAAATCTGAAAAAATATGGGAGGTTTTGCACAAATTCTTCTTGACTTCTAAATACCTTCAAAACCACTTCCAATCCAAGGTTAATCATCAAGCTTTGATCAAGGACTCCTTAAGGTATGTTTAGGCTTTAATTTGATGCTTTTCCAATGGCTAAATCATGAGTTCTTGGTAAGGAAAACTACTGAAAAATTCTGGTTGTGTTGGAAATCTTAGGAAATGGATAGCAACTTGTTTGATGACATTGAATCATGATGTTTCATGTTATTTTGAATGGGTTTATGGAAGAAATCATCCTAGGACTCATAACTAGTTATTTTGGCCAACTCAAGAACTCAAGTATAGGATTTATTTCAATGAGTTTTAATGGTTCTAATGGATTTAATATGTGATTTTGTATGGGACTATGCTATGAAAGTGTGTTTAAATTCATTGGAATCAAAAATGAAAATTTAGGAATCTAAGAACATGTGTTTAGCTAATGAGAATTCTTGGACTTGGGATTGGATTTTGATGATTTTAATGCTTCTATTGAGTTCCTTGGGTATTTCTGTGTAGGGATATGTGGAGGAATTAAGTTTGGAAGCATTAAAAATCAAATTGGAAATTTTAGTCCGAAACCTATACCCTTTTGGTTTTGTCTAGTTCTTGAGGAAAGGGATTTGATTTTCAAAAATCTAATTTGATAGTTGGATTCTACATGAAAAATCATGTAGGAATGTGTAACGCCTCATGTTTAAATCAATTAACTGTCCTTGCGGAAGCATTTGGAATCACTTTTGAAGGCTACAATTGATGAAAAATCAAGTTTGAAAATTTTCATTTACAGGTTATTATTCATTGTCACCTTAAAATGTGATAAACTTCAAAAATTCATAACTAATTGTAGAAAAATTGAAATTGAGTGATTTCAAGTTCTACAGAAAGCTCTTTGGATAAAATTTTGAGGAAAAATAATTTCTGAACTGATTGCCTTGAAATCCGAGCTCAATTTCCTTTGAAAAAGTTACTGTTCATTTGGTCATTTTTGGATTTTACTATATTTTTGCCTAACTTTGGAAAGGCATAACTTTCTGCTCGGTTATTGGAATTGGAAAAACTACCCCTCATTTTAAAGAAAAACATCATATCTCTTTGTTTGCCAAATCTTATGATCTAACTCGCTCGTTTGATAGGTCAAACTGGAGTTACAAACTCACTGCTCCAGGACCTACGCTTTATCCCTTAACATCTCTTTAATTCTTTTTATTTCTTTGGCGTACATAACATGGCCTTACTCTTTCCTATTCATGCTCATACACTTTCATTCATGCCATAAATATTATAATTAAATACATGGCATCATTGGCATCCATAACATAGTTCACAAAATAGTAGAATTATACATTTATCAACAGTCTCATCCATTAACAAGAATAATTCTCCGCTTACTTCTCCTTGCATCTCATACCATTATTGCCCATTACTGATTAACCTAAATGGTTGGTTAGGGAGGGGTGAGATTCGAGAGAATCTCAGTAGCAAACACTACCCATAAGCATGCAAGACATAATACACATGCATGACATGTTATAACATTAACACATGAATGCCATGGAAAGTAAGCTAAAGCATTTCATGCTTCCATAACATATTGCCAAGGCAAAACATAACATAAACTTGCAAACATAACTTTGCAAACATTTCATCATAGCTTAGTCACATCATGGCAACACAATCACATCATGCAAGCATACATATCAAGCACACAGTATAGGTAAGTTCACTACCTTGTAACATGGCTTTCCCCTTGCTTTTCCTTTGATTCCCTTGTCTTTCCAACCATGTGGACATTCGGTCAACATTACCAAACATCCTCTTAGATGTTCCAAAGGTCCTAAACATAGTCACATTGATCATACAATCCATTAGGACCACTAGATGACATAAAGTTCAAGACTAGCTTTCTTGAACCTCAACCCTTTCTTTTAGTCTTAGGATTTTCTTTCTAACTTTTATAATATAAATCTTATCATTTCCCATCCTTAGGATCCATTTCTTGTCAATTAGGACTACTTTAGATGGCCTTAGATTCAAGAATACCAAATCTGGAAAATTTGCTTCGCGGGTACTGTTCACGCAGAATTTCCAGAATTTTTGCTCAACTTTGAAAATTCATAATTAATTCTAGAAAAATCCAAATTGAGTGCTTCCAAGTCTCACTGAAATATCCTTAAGTTAAATTTAAGGGAAAAATAGTTTCAAGAACCAATTCTACGCCAAACAGTACCGGAACTGTACAGAACGTGAAACTCTTCCAAAAGTTCAATACTGTTTCCAGATTTCAAACCCTAACTTTGAAAAATCACCATAAATCGTACACATATCCAAATGAAGTGTTCTACCCATGGATTTAAAGCTCCTAGAGTGTACTTTAAGCATGCAAAATTTCAGAATCAGATATGTACAGTAACTAATCCGAAATAGGTATGAAATCAGGTGCTATAACCATCACATACCTTGTTTTAGAGTTTGATCTGGCTTGGAACCACTTGGCCTTTCTTTCTCCCTCTTCTTTCTCTCTCTAGAAACCATTTTGCAAGAGCTTCCCCATGGATTCCTTATGCTTGGACGAAATGGTAGGGAGGGGAGGGGGTATTTATAGAAAAACAGACTGAATCTGGACCGTTGATCTTAAAAATACGTGGCTCGATCTGGACCGTCCATTTTCTCTTTTGATCTTACGGTGACAAGTGTCCTATGACATCATGCTTACCTCATCATGATGACATCATGCTTACATCATCAAGCCACATGTCTTTAATCCGACCGCACACGTGTCTTGCATCCGACCATACACGTGTCTTACATCTAGCCGTACACGTAATATTTTCTTTTTCCCATCTAACCATACACTTGTCACTTTCATATCCTTTCATCATTTATGACATTAAAATAGGGAGAAAATAAATAGAAAATTCGTGCAAAAATATTTTCTTAATTATTTCTCCACTTATCAAGCCAATCTTGCACTGTATCAGATACTTTTCGGGTCTTGACTTACCCTGTACCACCAGGACATGTTCTGACACTATTTTCTCATCTTAATAAGTACATATATGGTGCCACCTTAGAGGAGTAGAGGGAAAAATAATTAGCTCTACTGACAGGCTACTTAACCTTACTGAGTCATGCAGTAGAGATTTCACTATAACGGGTAGACAAAAGACTGTCTAAAATATTCCCATACTGCGTTCTGATTTTTATGCTGTCCATAAATATCTTCTGGTGACTCAGCATGATGACTCGTAGGTGTCATGATTACGCTTGGTGACTCAGCATGATGACTCATCGGTGTCATGATTACGCTTGATGACTCAGCATGCTGACTCAGCATCGTCATGATGGTTCTTAGATATTTTCTTTGGTTTTGTCTCCTATTTAGGGGACAAAATTATTTAATATTTGACTGGAGCATTTTATTTAATCTAGAGCTCTGAAAATTCATCCAAAAATATCATAAAATTCCTCATATTCTAGAGAAAATCTGTGAATTTTCTCAGGTCATAACTCAACCTGTAGCTCCACTTAAAAATCATTCTTTAAAATGCCCTTTTTCGGCATAACTGGCTTTTAAGTTTTCTTAAAGCCATTTTGCTGGTCTTCTGGGGATGAGACTAATTTTATAATTTTCTATAGTCTCTTAGATCATACATCCCCATTTTACCATAATTTTCTGAGGTTTCCTTATGACTCAAACAATTAAATCTACCTCTACATCTCAAATTGAGCCATAAACTTATAAATTCCTTTTAAGTTACCTCAGGGGTATTTTCATCATCTCTCTTCACAAAAGGGCCTTAGAATATTATTTCCCATTTTCTGGGATTTTCTTAGAATTTTCTAAGTACTTTCCATTTTTACCCCTGATGGTCGTAACTTTCTAAATTTACGGTTTTACCCCTGCTTAGGCTCAACCTCATAAAACCATCTCTTTGAGGCTTCTAACTTAACCTTTGGTCTGTATCTAGCTTCTTTTCTCTTTCTGGGCCTTTGAGACTTTACTGGAGCCTCTAACTTTGATTACCCTTTAGCCCCTTAAAACTTTCATTTTGCAGTTTAGTCCCTGAAACTGCTTTAACTTCCTTTCTCATCTTTAGGACCTCTACTAAAAAGGGGTCTGGTAGCCTATCTCATTCAGGCTATTTCTAGTACTTCAGGGCCTAAAAATCGGGATGTTACAGAATGGCCTAAGAGGTTACTTGAATCAAAGGGAAAATGATTAGGCCAAAAATCCAAATAAAAGGGGTTTAATGTTTAAGTAATGTGTAATATGTTTGGATAATTATTGAATGATTGGCATTGGTGTTGGTTTGATAGGTACCTTGCCAAATCCTCAAGAGAACATCTTGAACTTAAAGGAAATCAAGAACCAAGTGCCAAAAGGTAGCATTGAATTACATTTTGACTACTTTCTTGCTTATATTGATGTGTTAATGTGTATGTGTGCAAAGTGTGCCATGATGTGAATAAGCTTTGTTGCAAATGTTGATTGCAATGTTTGAATTCTTTCAAGAGGCCTAAACCTTTGCTTATTATTACACAGTTTCTTTAATAATTTAGGGTTTCCTCTCAAGAATTGAATTATGGGCACATTAATTTCTAGTTTGTTAAATAAAAGTGTATGCATCAGTGGCAAACTCAGCATCAAACTTTTTCTTACAAGAGAAATAGGCTTTGGGAAAAGAAAGATATTTAGCACTTACCTCCTTACCTGAAGGCTTAGAGGCTCCTTGCATGCTAGTCTCTTCCTTGTCCTCTTTTTGTTTGCCTTTGTAAGCTGAGCTCTCTATAGTGTTTTCATCTTCTGGCACAGCTTCTTAAGGTACTTGGTCTTGTGCTTGAGTTGACTCCTCTTCCGGACCAGTTTGTGCTGTTGCCCTCTTCATGAGCTCTTCTTTTTTTGAGCTTTCAGACTTGCCAAGCCTCATTAGAGAAAGTGGAGGGCTTCCTACATCTTGATCACTTTTAGCCCTATCGATTCTTTCACCTTAAAAATGAACCTTTCTACCACTTCTTAGGGTTATGGCATTGAGGCCCTTTGGGTTGATCACTATATTGGAAGGAATGCTTCCCCCACTCTTAGCTTGTATGTCATTAATTGCATTAGAGAGTTGGGTTAAATGACTAGTGATATCAGTACTTTTCAAAGTAAGCTCCTCTAATTTCTTGTGCATATCTGAGTTATCCTTCTGTATCCCTTACAAGATGGTAGTTATGGAGATGAATTTGTCATCACTCTCCTTCATTCATCCTTCGATGATTGTCATTTATGCAGCCATACTCTTCAAGAGTTGAGAAGTGTCATCCTCTCTTGGCGGTGGTTGAGATACCATAGCATTTTGTGGGGTTGTCACTACTGCTCTTGAAGGATCTTGAAGATTACTTGAGGAAGCTCCAGCATGGTGAAATTTATTGCCTTGGAACTGATTCGGTCTATTCGCTCCTCCTTCCCATTTAAAGTTTGGTTGGTCTCTCTAACTAGGGTTGTATGTATTTGAGTAGGGTCCTTTTTTTGATATTGCCCCTCTCTTCCTTGGTACATGGCATTAAATTCTTCAACTAGCTTGGGACAATTCTGAGTTGTGTGCATCAGAGAGTCACAAACCCCACAACTTGTGGCCACTAAAGCAAGTGATTGTTGCTTGTTAGAGCAAAGACTTTCAATAGTGTTTGTAAGCTTGGACATATCCTGTGCTACTTTTACCAATAGTAGATCCCTTTTATTTTTGTGGTCCCTTAAATCCCTTAAGCCTACATTTGTCGATTAAGAGCAAAAGTTCTAATCAATTCCCATACAGCCCGTGGTTCCATATTCTCCGCAGATCCATTCGTAACAGCATCCAAGACTTGGGCATCGTATGTCAACAATCCATTGTAGAAATGCTATACCAAGTGCTAGTCAAGAATTTGATGGTTGGGGCACTGTTACACCTTACTACTAGAACGACTTAGAGTTTAATTAGAACTATTTTAGACCACATTGGATGATCTAGGGTTCAAAAATTTCATAAAAATGCTGATTTTCGGATTTTTACTATTCATTTGGTAAAAATCTAGTTTTTTGGTCCAATTTTAAAAAATCATAACTTAATCTAGAAAAATTGAAATGGAGTGGTTCAAAATTTTGTGGAAAGATCTTTGAATGTTCTCTCAAGAAAAAATAATATTAGAAATTAATTCCTTGTGAGAAAGTCCCAGATTTTTGTAAAAATCACCTATGTCCTTTTGGTGAAAATCCTTTTTTCAGATTTTGAACCTTAATTTTGAAAAATCACCAAAAATTGTATAGTTGTTCATTTTTAATGTGCTGCCTATTGATTTGAACCTCACAACATGAACTTTAAGCATGCCAAATTTTGTGATAAAATTCGTTCAGGAGCTTAATCAAAACATGGCTCCAAGTTGGCGTCAGGCTTAGGATTACAGTATCAAACATACATACTTATACATAACCAAAATATAATTGTTTTCTCATGGTTCACCACCACAATTACCCTTGAATTTGCAGCTTCCTTTATGGTATGATGCATAACATGATTTTATGTGACTTAAGAATGTCTTGAGGTTTTATGACATATCACATTATGCATCGCTTAATTTACAGGAGAATTATAGTTCAACTGCTACTAAGATTTCAATGAAATCTCATTCCTCCTATGTCAATTCATGTATCAAATAGGGGGTGGCCCATGCATGGATCAAGACAAGGCAATGATGTTGGGCTAGAGAGGTTTTATAGCTTCCAATACAATATAAAATGTTTTGTAATGTTCTATTGAGCTCTATGACAATATTGTAATGACTTATGGATGGTATTATGATGCAATTATATGTGTATGATGTGCCCTAATGCTAAAAATTATGAATGGTGGAATGTCCAAAGGATATGGAAAAAGGAAATAAAATTCAAGAAAATGGGGATTAAGGGATAAAAGTACCCTAAATAAGGCCAATCTTGAGGCAGATAAAATAATAACCAAATGATGGAATCTGGACCAGAGATTTTTTAGGCAAATAGATCTCATTTTTAGGTTTAAATCAAGTAGTAGATCATTAAATTTGGAGTTGTGTACTAAAAGTTATGTGCTCCCAAAGTTGGGCTAAAATACTGAAAATTCAAAAATTGACTATATGAACAGTGTACTTATCGAATTTTTTGGTGCTCTTCTAGATGGAATTGAGTCCAATGAATATTTTCCCTATAAAGAAATCTTAGCAAGCTTCAAAGAAAAATTGAAACCATGTCATTTTGATTTTTGTATAATTAATTATGAATTTTCAAATTGACATCCAATGAATAGTGTGCAGGCAGACCGAAAATGAAAAGTTTTGAACTTGAAATTTCTCGCTTAGAAGCTTTAGGAAATGCATTATAATGGTCCCAATTAATATATAATGAGGCAATAAAGGAGGTGTGACACTTGTTGGTATCAAAGCAAAGGTTCTGGCTCTGTATAGCTGTGCTATATTGGTTGCTGTATGATACTAAATTTGATTGGTTGTTGTTATGGTTTGGGAATTAGATGGTGTCCATTTGATGATGGATCATTGTGTGCCTGTATTTATATTTGGTTATTTGGTTGATGTATTTTGAAGAACGTGTGGAGATTGAAAGTAATGGATTATCTCAATTGGTCCAATTAAGGTTGAGAGGTTGAGGTATTACTCCAGGGAGGGTAGACAGAGAGAAAGTAGGGAATAACCGAGGATAAGTGAGAGATAGGTAATCATTATTGAGAAACTTCCCTCTAGAGAAATAATAATTAAATTGAAAAGCTTGAGTAGGATATAAGCAAAGTCAAGATACTACTACAAAATACTTGATTTGTAGCGCCTATTTTGTAGCATTCAAAACAAAAACGCTACAGCTAGTAGTCAATAAATTATTCAGGAAAAAAGACATATTCTGTAGCACTTATTTAAATAAGTGCTATAGGATGTGGGAAACTTGCTTTAGCTCTTTCTCAACAAAGCGCTACAGCATCCATTTAGTTTATTAAAAAAAAATATATAAAAACCTTCTGTAGCGTTTTCTAATAAAATGCTACAAGAAACACAACACTTCCTGTAGCGCTTTCTGGGAAAAGTGCTACAGGCAAGCATTTTCTCAAAAAAAAAATTAATTATTAAACTTGGTGTAGCGCTTTGTTTTAAAATGCTACAAAAAGTCCATTTTCATTTATCTATTTAAAATAAAAAAAGTTAAATGAATTGTTTTTAAAAATTAAAAAATCCCCTGCTAATGATATTTCCCTCCTTTTTTTTTTCATTTTCACAAATATATTTAAGTTAAAAAAACTAAAAAATTTTTTAAAAAAATTTAAAAAATCCCCTGCTATAGCATTTATTTATAGCATTTGCCCCTTTTATTTCATTTTCCCAATTCAAATTTAAAGTAAGCTAAAAGCAATTTTTTTCTAAAGTTATAAAAATCCCTTGCTAATTAACGACACATTTTCCTCCATTTTTTTTTAATTTTCCATTCATAAGTTTTAAAAAAAAAAAAGCTAAAACCATTTTTTAAAAATAAAATTATAAAAATCACCTGCGGCATGCACATAGCATTTTGATTACAGTATTTTCCTCCTTTTTTTTCATTTTCCCTATATAATTTTTTAAAATTATAAAAATCCCCTACTAATTTTCCATTCATAATTTTTGTTAAGCTTAAAAAAATTTTATTCATTTTTTAAAAAATTATAAAAATAACGCTATAGGGAAAATTTTTTTCATTTTCCCTTAGTTTAAAAAAAATCTAAGTTCATTTTTTTAAAAAAATTATAAAAATAACGTTATAGACCAGGAAAATTTTTTTGTCATTTTCCCTTGTTAGGTTTAAAAAAAAATCTAAATTCATTTTTTAAGAAACATTATAATAATAACTCTATACACTAGGGAAATTTTTTTTCATTTTCCCTTGTTAAGCTTTAAAAAAATCTAAATTCATTTTTCAACAAAATTATAAAAATAACGCCATAGGGAAAATTTTTTCTCATTTTCCCTTGTTAAGTTAAAAAAAAATCTAAATTCTTTTTTTAAAAATTATAAATATAACATTGCAGCAAATTTTTTTTTAAATTTTTTTCCTATTGTAGCGTTTTGACTCAATAGGCTACAGCATATGCCTCTGCAGAAGCATTTTGTATCAAAACGCTATAGCAAATGCCCTTAGTTGTAGCGTTTTGATTTAAAACGCTACAGCTGCTCGTTTCCTCCAATTTTTTTCCCATTTTCCCTCCCTTTTTCTAATCCAAAGCTCCACCCTCTAACTCCCTTCCTATGTGTTAACCCACAGCTTCCCTCTCTTTTTCTAACCCATAGCTCTAGCTCCCCTCCCGCGTTACCCTACAGCTCCAGCTCTCGCGTTACCCCACAGGTCCAACTCACTCTTTGTGTCTTTTTCTAAACCCACAGCTCTCTAACCTTCAGCTTCATCAAGACGCCATTTTCAGCTCCTCTTTTCCCCACAGCTCATGCCGTACACCTTTCCCCATGCGTCCCCACCACCTAAGCTCCCTACTTCCCTTTCCCTTCTCTATTGCCACCTCCTCCTTTCGTCCCCACCACGGTCCCCACCCCTCATCCCAACTCCAACCCACAGTCCCCACCCCCTTCCCATCCTCATTCTTGTTCCCTTTGCCCTTAGCTACTTGTTCCCCCTCCCTACTTTTATTTAACATTTTTTTTGCAGGACACCAATATAATTCAAGTCAGTCTTCAACACACTGTAAGTAAGTTTTTTCCAGCTAAATTATTTAAAAGCTTACAAATTTAAGTTTGTTAGTGATAAATATGTGAATGTGCTTAATATTTGTTTTTTTTGTTGGTTAAATTTTGTAAAATTGTTCTTTGGTAAAAACTTGAAATATGTTGGAAAAATTAATGAGTAGGATTAATTGTTATTAGGTTATTACATGTGGAAATATGTGATAGTTATATTTTTCTATTTTCTATTTTAGGCGGAATCATATGTTGGTAAATATGTTTTTTTTTGTTAGCTTTTAATGCTTTTTATTTTAGATTTGATATATGTTGTTGGCAAATATGATTTTTTGTTGTTGTTGTTTATAGTTGTGAAAAATCATTGAGTTGTGCTAGATTAATTGGTTGATTATAGTTAAAAGAGATGGGTTGAACCCAGAAAACTTGCATTTTTAACCTGTTATGCTACCGATTTTATTTTGAGATAAATTAAAAAAAATTATATTATTAATAGGTATAATAATTATGTACTTAACTATTTATTTATAATAGGTTGAAGACATGGATTGAAAATGGATGTCATATAATCGGTGTTCAACATAATAAAAAAATCGGTGAAAGAGTTTATTGGTTTTGCAATAAGGCATGCAAAGGATCCTAAAAAAATTGTTTGTCTATGCTTAGCTTGTTGCTATGGAAAGCGAGTTAGTCCACCTGATTTGTTAGATCATTTGGTGTGTCATAGAATTGATCAATCTTATGCACGATGGACAAGGCATGGTGAGACTTATGATACATGTAGTCATCAAGTTCATAACGCAAGTAGTGCTTCAAATGAGTGTGGGACAAGCATATGTGATGAAGACGATGGTCTTCAAGAAATGCTACATGCAGTTGAAGAGGATCTTCGTGATTATCCTCATTTATTTGAGAGGTTGAAAAGTGATGTAGAAAAACCGTTGTATCCTGGATACACAAAATATACAAGATTGCTAGCGGTATTAAAATTGTATAACTTGAAAGCATATCATGGATAGAGTGATTTGAGTTTTATTGCATTGCTTACACTTTTACAAGACATGTTTCCAGAGAAAAATGAACTTCCTACCAAAACATATGAGGCTAAGCAAATTCTTTGCTCTACTGGGATGGGTTGCGAAAAGATTCACGCATGTCCTAATGATTGCATTTTATTTCTAAATCAATATGCATCATTGGAGAAGTGCCCTACATGCAATGCATTATGATATGGGAAGAAAGGCAAAATTCCTTTGAAGGTCCTTTAGTATTTTCCCATTATTCCAAGATTTAAGCACATGTACAATAATGCAAAAATTGCTAAGCAGTTGACATGGCATGTAAATGAGAGGATTGAAGACACAAAGCTTAGGCACCCTGCAAATTCTCTATAATGGAAAAAAAATTGATTATAAGTACCCTAACTTCGGGGAAGAAGAAAGGAACCTATGACTTGCATTGGCAACTGATGGAATTAATCCTCACAGTGTTTAAAGTAGTACTCATAGCATATAGCCTATGATATTGATGATATATAACCTTCTGCCATGATTAATCATGAAACATAAGTTTATGATGCTGTCAATGTTAATTTCTAGGCCGAGACAGCCTAGGAATGATATAGATTGATGACCTAAAGTTGATGGGGGAGACTGGGTTGAATGTGTATGATGGCTATAGGGAGGAAAGTTTTAATTTAAGAGCCATGCTGTTTGGTACAATTAATGATTTTCCCGCTTATGGTAATCTATCAGGATACAGTATCAAAGGATATTATACATATCTTATATGTGTAGATAACACTCATTCCATGCGATTAGATCATTGTCAGAAAAATGTCTACATGGGACATCGAAGATTCTTACCTTGGAAACATCATTGGAGGAAGTAGAAAAAGGCTTTTAATAGGGACTCAGAAGACGGTAGTCCACCAAAAATGTTGATTGGTGAGTAGGTTTTTGAGAAGGTGAAAGACTTGGATAATAATTTTGGCAAGTATTTTGTAAAACAGGTTCTCACAACTGGTTGGAAGAAAAAGTTAATTTTCTTTGAACTTCCATATTGGACGTTTTTGCATGTGAGACATTTTCTTGATGTGATGCATATAGAAAAAAATATTTGTGATAGTTTAATTAGCACATTGTGAAACGTCCTGCCTTTAATTTCTCAGAGCACGCATTCGTAAGCGTTATGGTTTAAGCAGATTACAATACAAGCCCGTGGATTTAAAATTTCAACATAATTACTCAAGTTACTATTTACTCCCTCCGTTCCTTATTATAAGAGACAAATAACTAAATTACGTTGATAAAAAAAACAGTTAAAATTAGTTGAGTACAATTAATGTGTAAAAAGTATAATATTTTTTCCAACAATGCCCCCATTAATAAGGAGAGAGAGTATGAAAGAGAACAATTAAATTATTAAAAGAAAGAGAAGTGGGAGGGAGAGAGAGTATGAGTTGGAGACAAAATAAATAGGGGTAAAATAGGAAATCAACACAAAAAAGTAGAGACAACTTTTAAATGTCTCTTATATATGGGAACATGCTATAAGCATCAAATGTCTCTTATAATAAGGAACGGAGGGAGTACTGTTTAACTTCCAGATTACAGGTCCAACTTCAAAAATTCATAACTAATTCCATAAAAATTGTATTGAAGCAGTCCTAATCCTTATCAAACCATTGAGGGAAAGGTTCTCCTGGTCTCCTCTGGTTAATTGAACCCTCTGAATCACTATTGTGGTCACAACAAGCCATTCTACTCCATCCTACATTATAATAACCAACCATCTAATAATTAAATAGTAGTATTCTTCTTCAAGAATATGTCAATTTTTCTTTTTAACTGACATATTAACTAAGCAGAGCGTTCTATCCTATGCCAGAACCTCCGCTCTGATACCAAAAATGTCACACCTTACTATTATATTGATTTAGGTTCCTTTCAAAACCATTTTCGACCACATTGGATGGTCTTGGGCTAACTTTTTATCTTAAAAACGCTAAATTTCGGATTTTTACTATTCTTCGTGTAAAAATCCAGTTTTTCTGGCCCAATTTCAAAAATTCATAACTTATTCCACAAAAATCCAAATGGGGTGGTTCAAAATTCTATTTAAACCTCTTTAAGTCCTCTTTCAAGAACAAATAATATCATGATCCAATTCCTTATGAAAAAGTGTCAGGTTTTTGTGAAATGCAACACTGTCCATTTGCCAAAAACCCTTTTTTCCCAGATTCTGACCTTTAACTTTGAAAAATCATTAAAATTCGTATAATTGGCCATTTTTAACATATTAGCTATCAAATTGAAGCTCAGAATGTTATCTATAATCATGCCAAAATTTGTGATTAAACGCATTTGGGAGCATAATCAAAAAGTCACGTGAACATGGCAATGTCAGTGTGCTTACAGCACTGTTAGCTTATTATATACATAACCAAAAAGGGTCCACGAATTTTATGGCAAGACACCATACTTTAGTCTCCAATATGCAGCTTTCTCATAGGAGTTTCAGGCTCTAAAATTTTAGATTATATTTGGGGATGAGATTTTAAGAAATCCCAATAGCAAGATCAATCAACCAAACATTAACATGCATCATTATAAAGCATTTCAACATTAGCTATCATAGGAGAACTAATCTTTCATAAATAGGCAACCTCAACATGCAAGGCCATGGCAACAAATGCAAGGAGCAACCATATCACATCATCATAGTTCAACCATATATCAGCAAGCATACATGCCATAAATAACAATGCAAAGTTAACATTAATGGCTAATTAGATCCCACTACCTTGATCCAATGCTTTTTGTTTTTCTTGTTGTTCCTTCTTGCTTCCACAAGTGCCAAATCCTAACATGGCAATCCATAAAAAGGGCAGCAAGAATCATCAACCATTCCTCATAAAATCAATAACATAACTCAAGTAACTCCTAAACCCTTTAAAGTTTTCATCTTTGTTCTTGAATTTTTAGAGTTGGTTTCCATAAACCCTAAAAATTTCCTCTTGACTCAACCCTACATGATTTTTCATGTAGATTCCAAATATCTACTTGGATTTAACAAAATAAACTTTCCTCGTCCAGTTTCAGCTTGGCCGAACCCTTAGGGTTTATTATCCAAAAATTGCAACTTTGATTCTATGGCTTCCAACCCTTGTTCTTTAGGTTTACCCTACACCATTTTTCATTTTGAACACAATGGAAGCCTCAAAACTTTGAAAAACACATCCTAGGGTTCAGATCTTGCTTTGGCCAAAATGGATCTCAAGCAACACAACCAAGAAAACACTTCAAAATTAACCTACAACCACTTGTAATCACTAGGATCTACTATACTTTAAAGTGTTCTAGCAAGATCTAACAACCAAACTCCCTTCCCTTTTTATTATTCAGCTTGGCTAACCATTAGAGAGAGAGGGGACAGATTTTTCAACCCTAAAAGAGAAGGAAAACAAGGCAAGAACATATCTAGAACTAAGAACTCACCTTGAATCCTTGATTGAATGACCAAAGTTGATAGCTTTTCCTTGGTTCTCCTTCAAAACCTTCTCTTTTCTCTCTTCCTCTCACTTGGTCAAAACTTTGATCACAAAAATAGGGAGGATGAGCTCATTAATGCTCACAAAATATCCCATCTACCCACATTAATGAGAAGCCAAGTGTCAAGTGCCTACTTAGTCTTGCATTTTCCCTTTTAATTAACTTAATGACAATTGAAATTAATTTCAAAAGTCAAGATCCTCTCCATTGGTAGCTTGACACTTGGAAAGCTCTAATTACCATGCATTAAAGGTTTGACAAGTGGCAACTTGTGGGCCAAGCAAAGTGCAAGACTCTACTTCTTGCTTTATCGGTGCACTTTTACTCCGGGTTTAACTTCCTTTCTATAATTACAGTACTCTGGCCTCTGTAATTATTTTCTGTCAGATCCATAAATTATTCTCCTCATTTTTATCTTCCCAAATTGCCCTCTTTGTCTCAAAATTAATTTCCCAATAATTAAATAAAATGGAAAACTAATTTCCTTCTCTTTAGTGATTTTTCCACTTTTAAGAGGAATTGGGAAAAATCTTGGACACTTGAGGGTCTTATTTTAATTCCATAATTTCTTATAATTTCTTGAGATATCATAGGAATTTTCTTGGGATTTTTATTCTTCTTAAAAATATTTATTTGGAATTTTCCAAATAAAGACCTAAAACTAGCTTAAATTGCCCTTAAATTCCTTTGTAATTTCTCTAAGGGCAAATTGGTCATAAAACCGATTTTATAATCCCATATAATTCTCAAGGAACATTTTTCTTATTTTTCCTTAATTTTTTGAGACTCAAAATTTTTCTTCCATAATTATTCTTGACCAATTTTCCTTAATTAGTCAAACTTTTCAAAATTGGCTTGGAAAATTATAATAATTATTTTTCACCAAAATTCTTCTATTTCTCCTTGTCATTTTTGGCCTTTAAATATTTAGGGATATTCTTATTCTGAATTTTCATATTACTGGATGTGACACAAACAATACCATATTAATCATGCTAGATGGATGCTAATGCACTACACGCAACTTGTTTATTCTCTTGTTAATTAGTGACATATTAGCATACTCAAAGCTAACTTCTTGATGCATGGCCATAGAGACATAATCTACTCATCATGAATAGAAATTACAGCAGCTAAAACAACAATAACATTTGAATAACATGTACACAGCAACACACAAGCATACAACATCAAGCAATGACAATAGGTAAGTTCACTACCTTGCACCTCAAGCTTTCCTCTTACTTTTCCTTTGACTCCCTTGACTTTCCAACAATGTGGGCATTCGGTTAACATCACCAAACATCCTCTTGGATGTTCCAAAGGTCCTAAATATAGTCATAATGGTCACACAATCTATTAGGACCACTAGATTACATAATTTTCAAGACTAGCTCTCTTGAACCTCAACCCTTTCCCTTGGTTTTAGGGTTTTCTTTCTAACTTTTCTAATATAAATCTCATCATTTCCCATCCTTATGATCCATTTCTTATCAATTAGGACCACTTTAGATGGCCTTAGATTTAAGAAGATCAAATCTGAAAATTTTACTTCACGGGTACTGTTCAAGCAAAAATTCCAGAATTTTTGCTCAACTTTGAAAATTCATAATTAATTCCAAAAAAATCAAAACTGAGTGGTTCCAAGTCTTACTGAAAGCTCCTTAAGTTCTCTTTAAAGTAAAAATAGTTTCAGGAACCACTTCTATGCTAAACAGTACCAAAATTGTATAGAATTTGACACTCTTCCAAAGGTTAAACACTGTTTCCAGATTTCAAACCCTAACTTTGAAAAATCACCATTAATCGTACACATATCCAAAAGAAGTGTTCTATCCATGGATTTAAAGCTTACAGAGTGTACTTTGATCTACCAAATTTCAGAATCAGATACAAGGAGTAACTTATTCGAAATAGGCATCAAGTCAGATGCTATAACCATCACATACCTTGATCTTGAAGCTTGAATCTTGTTCCTTCTTCTTAGCCTTCACCCCTATATTTTTCTCTCTAAATTTTGGCAGATTTTTCTCTCTACAAATGGCTGCCAAAATACTCTTCCAAGGTGGGGTATTTATAGCCAAAACTTTGGCTTGAATGGACTAAAATGCCCTTGGTGGCTAATAGAAAGGGTAAGGGCAATTGTGGAACTTCAAGTTGTCTTTTGCATCATCTTCTTGCATCATCCTTACCTCATTCTTTTAGAAGATGCCAAGTGTCACAAATGTGGTGGAGGAGAAGGGAGATTAGATCCTAGCCATTGGATCAAAACTTAATCCTTAAGTTTCCTCCGAATTTACTTGGCTCACGTTTCTCTGGCTTTCTTTATGGCCTTCCAGAGCTCAGAAAATTCTTCTGTCTACTCTGTAAATTTTCTTTAATTCTAAAGAGTATCTATGAATTTTCTTAGGTTATAAAACTTCCTTTAAGCCTTGCATAAAAATTCATTTACGAAAATGCCCTTTTTTCAGCATAATCAGCTTTTTAATTTATTAAAGTTATTCCACTTGCCTTTTGGTTGTGGGACTAATTTTATACATTAGTACAACCTTTCAACCATTTAACTTTATTTTTGTGTACATTTTTTAGGTCTCTTGCTATCTCAAATAATTACCTCAAACTGTATACTTTTTACCGACTATAACCTCATAAATTCCATATAAGCTACCTGATTGAGCTCAAGATATTAGTTTCTTTTCATATCATTATCCATGATTTTGTCATACTTTCTGGTCCTTTTTAATGAAAATTGTGCTTAACTGAGATTTATGGTTCTTACTTTAAGTTAGTGTCATTTTGATGATTAAATTGTCATAATTGGTTGTTAATTGGATTCAATTGACTTCTAGGACAATTGGTACTTCAATTTGTTACTTTTTTATTGTAGGACACTAAAGATTTGGGCCAGAATTGAAGAACTCAAGGCAAAAGAAGCAGGAAAGGACCCTCTGCCTAAGTTCACCGCGGCACACATCTCACTTCGTCGCGACGAAAACCCATCCGTGAAGAAAGGTCTCTCTGCCATGTTTCGCCGCGACGAACCTCTCGAAGCAGCAAATCTCAGACCCGACCATTTCGGGAAATTTTGACCTACCCATGCCCAGAAACCGACCCATGCACGTAAGTTTCGGGTTAGAAACCCTATTTTGGGTATGATGAGAGGAGATGACCATTATTCAGCCTCCACCAATGTATCTTTCATCCTCTTCTCTCATTTCCACCTCAGAAACCCTAATCCCATTTCCATTCCTTCCATCTGCTGCTGCCATGGCTGAAGAACAATACCTAGTTGGAGTTGATTCAAGAGTTATGACGAGCTAAGCTTCTCAACTCTTGAATATGGTGGAAGAAGCATGAGTTCCAAGAGCTTCAAAGGGGAGTAAGCTTCATCTATAAGTTCTAGTTCTTTATTTATGAATTTCTAGGTCTAGGATTTGTAAATTTGAGCTGAACTATTTTGATTATGGTTGTAATCAATTCTGGATGATCATTTTGTGTATTTGGATTAGTTAATGTTGAATTTGAGCTTCAATATATGTGGTTACATATATGTTTCTATGCAACTCTTTTGATACTCTCTGTCTTGCATGGTAATGTGTGATTGTTGAGTTGATCTAGGCTTGCATTTAACCAAGTGCATTAATTAATCTTAATACACACACTAAGTGAGCTTAATAGGATCTTATGAAATGGGTGACATTGATTAAGATCCTAGACTTAAAGAGTTCTTTAAGGTTTTTCATTTAGAAAACTTGGTGATTTCTACTCCCAAAATTATTTTGAACTATGATTGCTTCAAAGCTGTATTCAAGAGATTACATATCATTAACTTCACTTCATTACTACTATCTTAGAAAAATCCAAAAACATAGTAACTTAGATTTGAATTAATTGCATTTAGTTTTGGTATTTCATTAATGGCTAAAAACACCAAAAACCCCCTTTTTCATTATTCTGCATAGCATTAATCTAATTTAGACATCTAATTTAGGCTCCCAAAAGAGAACGACCCGAGTTTGCACTACTGCATAGCTTGGATAAATTTTTGAGCGAGAACCTCTAAGCGAACGACAATTAAGGCTCTCTTTCAAGTGGCGCTGTTGCCGGGGAGCCAAGAAATTGGTTCTCTAGGTTAGCTTGTGCTATTTGATTGACTTTTGAGTTTTTGATCTTTATGGGTAGCATTTAGGGTAGTTTAGTTGCATATTTGTTCATAGTATAGGTTTTCATCTTGCATAGCATTAAAATTTTTGGAAATACAAACAAATATTCTGATTTTCTTGATTTTCAGCATCTCTCACGTTGCATCAGTGAAGTCCAGTGTCTGATAAGCATTCTGCCAAATTTCGCCGCGGCCAACATTATCTTTCGCCGCGGCCAACTTTTCAAATTACTGAGGAAATCCTATCGGGACATTTTCGCCGCGGCCAACCTGTTCTTTCGCCGCGGCCAACTCTTTGAAAAACCGAAGGATTTCTCTCAGGATACTTTCGCCGCGGCCAACCCCTGTTTTCGCCGCGGCCAACATTTATGGAAATTTTAAAACTTACACTTTGCTTCTTTATCTGTGCATACATACTCATACTCATCATTACACGTTCATACTCACCCATACACTTGCATTCATCACATTGCATACTTTTATTTGACTTTGTGTGCTGCAAGTCAATTTTGTTACTTTTTCTCTTGTGATACTTATTTTGCATGCCACAAAAACCAAGCTTGTGCCCTATAACCCGGAGATTGAGAGAAGACTCACAGAGATAAGAAGAGAGAAAAGAGTCGGAGGGACAAGTGTTGGTGATTGAGCAAGAGAATATTTCAGTGGAATCTAGCCTATCCAGTAGTGAGAGTGAACCTACTGACCAAGAGATAATGGCTGATTTACCACAAAACCAACCTCATCCTAACCCCAATGCCAACCAAGTAAGGAATGGAGGCAATGGAGGAAATGGTGAACAAGAGAGAGTGGGAGAAAATAATGGGAACCCTAGAAGAAGAACAATTAGGGAAGCCACCACATCTGATGTTAACTTTGACCCATTTACTGCTGCATGTCCAAACTTTGAAGTTAACTTTGAATTAAAGGTTTATTGATTAACTCTCTTCCTAAATTTCATGGCTTGACAGGAGAAGACCCATACCTCCATCTGCAATCTCTCTCCATGATTTGTCAGAGTATGAAGCCTGTGGGAGCATCGTTGGACCAAGTGCTATGGAAGGTTTTTCATCTATCATTGGAAGGCAAGGCTAGGGAATGGTACATGAGCCTTCCAAGACATGTAGCTGATGCATACCATAGCTGGGGGAACTTAAGGAAGGCATTTTTGGAGAAATACTTTCCGGCTTCTCGTACTTCATCAATGAGGAAGGAGATTTATTCTGCCAAGCAAGACTACGATGAATCCCTCTATGATTACTGGAATAGATTTCAGGACCTACTTTCAAGATGCCCACATCATCAAATTCCGGATGAGCAACTGGTGCAGTACTTCTATGATGGGTTGAAGAACCAAGAGAAGGGTATGTTGGATGCTGCATCGGGAGGATCTTTGATAGACTCTACTGCTGCAGAGGCTTGGGATTTGATAAAGAAGATGGCCCTGAATCATCAACAACATGGGGTGAGAGATACTAAAGGAGTACATGAGATGGGAGCTGCTTCGGTGCACAGCAGAAGAATGGACGCTTTGGAATCAAAAGTAGATTCTTTGGGAAGCCAAGTGACATCTCAATTGTCTTTGATCACTGCTGAATTGAAGAATATGAGTGTGCATCGCCCATCCGCTCCTATGGACATTACAGCGCCTAGTTGTGAAACATGTGGATCAGTCATGCATATTTCTAGCGTTTGTCCAGGCCGATATGAGGAAGTGTCTGCAGTCTTCCAAGGCCGCCCAAATCAAAAATGGGACCCCTACTCCAACACTTACAATGAGGGATGGAAATCAAACCCTCGACTGAGCTGGAGGAATGATGATAGTAGACCTCCAAATAGATTTCAAAAGAGTGGAGGAGCTGGTCCATCTTCAAACCAGTTCCAAAACCAATCTCAAGCCTTGGCGGTCCCACCTAAGGATGACACAAATCAACTCCTACACAATATGATGGCTTTAATGAAGGAAGAAAGGGCTGCCAACGCTACTCAGTTCAACTCCTTAGCTTCACTAATTCAACAAGACTCATCCAAGAATGATGCTAGATTTAGTGCTTTGGAAAAGAGAATGGAGCAATGGGAGACTAAATCTGAAAACATTAACTCCTATGTGACTCAGTTATCCAACAACATGAGTGAACAACAAGCCAGGAGCAGTGGCACAATTCCCTCCAACACGGTTATTAATCCTAAGGGCTTGAATGCTATCACCCTTAGGAGTGGGAAGCAAGTGAAATTCAGAGAAGAGGAGGATGAAGTGATAGAAGAAGAAATTCTGTGTGATGAGCAGCCACAAGAATATTCAAAAGTGAAGCAATCTGAAAGCTCAAAGGAGAAGAGGTTGAAGCTGAAAGAAGCCTCAAAACAACATATGGCAAAGGGTCAACTGTAGAATCTGAGCCGAGCAATCATGGAGCCTCTAGCAAGGAAGGTAAGGAGGTAAATCTCAAAGACCTTCCTTTTCCTAATTCATACTTGATAAGCAAAAGAAAGACTGAAACTAAGTATGAAAAAGATGTTATTGATTTGTTTAGTAGAGTGGAAGTTAATATTCCTTTGCTTGATCTTGTTAAGAGAGTTCCTGCTTATGCTAAATACCTTAAAGACCTGTGTACCCATAAGAGAAAGTTTAGACCAAATGAAAGAGTCCAAGTGAGCTCCAATGTGTCTGCCCTGTTTAAACCTCAAATCCCTGTGAAATGCCAAGACCCTGGATCCTTCACCATCCCTTGCACAATAGGAAAAGTTTCTATAAGGGGAGCCTTACTAGATCTAGGAGCAGCTATTAATGTGATGCCTAAGTCTGTATACACTTCACTAGGAGTCAAGACGCTTAAGTCTACCACTGTAGTACTCCAGTTGGCTGATAGGACTATTAGGTATCCGGAAGGCATCATAGAGGATATTTTGGTTCAGGTTAAGGATTTGGTCTTTCCTGCTGATTTTTATGTACTTGACATGTCCTCTGAGCTTGTCCATGACACCACACTGATTCTTGGTAGACCCTTCTTGAGGACTGCTAACACTATGATTAGCATGAAAGAAGGTACCATCACTATGGAAGTAGGAGATCATAAGGTTTGTTTTAACATGTATGAAGCAATGAAGCATCCTTATGAAGACTATTCTCTTTTGGGTGTAAATATGATTGATGTTGCTGTTGATGATGTCTGTTCTGAGTTTGAATTGCAAGATGATTCCTCTAGTTCTGAACTTTATTCAGTTAATTCTGATGATGAGGATGACACTATTTCTTCTTTTTCATCCCTTTACTCTACACCTTCTTGCTCATGTGGTGGTGAAGTTACATGCCTTGATTGCACTGTGTTTAATTGTATGCTTTCCCTCCCACATGCATTTTCTGTTTCCTCCCTTGACTCCAAATTAGACTTTGATCCCTCTATTGTCAGCGATAATTCCCTTGGGGAAAGGTTTTCTGTTGCTATTTCAGATATGGAGGAAGAAGTCATGGAGGAGATTCCCTCTAAGGCAGTTGCTGTAGATCAACTAGAAGTTGGTTCAACGCTTGGAGAGGAAGCTATCTGCAAGGTTGAGGAACTCTCACTGATTGAAGGAAAGGGGAGTAATCTTTTCTCTCTTGAACTTCATAATTTGATTCCCTCTATTGTGCAACCACCCACTCTTGAGTTGAAACCCCTACCCCCTACTGTGAAATATGCTTTTCTAGAGTCTGATGAGCGATTACCGGTCATTATAGCTAACTCCCTGTCTAAGGTTGAGGAAGAAAGACTCTTACTGTTTTGAGAGAGCATAAGAGGGCTATTGGGTGGACTTTAGCGGACATTCCTGGAATTAGTCCAGCCATTTGCACACATAGAATCTTGCTTAGTGAAGGTTCAAAATCAGTGAGACAACCCCAGAGAAGACTAAACCCCCTGATTCTTGATGTGGTTAAGAAGGAAATTACCAAACTTCTAAGTGCTGGGATCATCTATCCCATATCTGATAGTGAGTGGGTTAGTCCAATACATGTAGTGCCTAAAAAGAGTGGGGTTACTGTTGTTAGAAATGATAGGGATGAGCTTATTCCTACAAGAGTGCAGAATTCCTGGCGTGTGTGCATAGATTATAGAAAACTCAATGATGCCACACGGAAAGATCATTTCCCTCTCCTTTCATAGACCAGATGCTTGAGAGACTTGCAGGCAAATCTCATTACTGTTTTCTAGATGCTTTCTCTGGGTACTTTCAAGTACCTATTGCACCAGAGGACCAAGATAAAACCACTTTCACATGCCCTTTTGGTACCTTCGCCTATCGTAGGATGCCTTTTGGGTTATGTAATGCTCCAGGGACTTTCCAACGTTGCATGATGGCTATATTCTGTGAATTTTTAGAGGAATGTATGGAAGTCTTTATGGATGATTTTACTGTTTATGGTGGTTCTTTTGATGATTGTCTTGCTAGTCTTGAAAAGGTTTTGAAAAGATGCATTGAAAAGAATTTGATTTTAAACTTTGAAAAGTGTCATTTTATGGTCAATGAGGGGATAGTTCTAGGACATTTGATTTCTAAAAAGGGAATTGAAGTTGATAAAGCTAAGATTGAGGTTATATCTTCTTTGCCTTATCCTGCCTGTGTTAAAGATATTAGATCATTTTTGGGTCATGCGGGATTCTATAGGCGGTTTATAAAAGATTTTAGCAAGATTGCTTTACCTCTCTCAAAGCTTTTACAAAAAGATGTGAAATTTGATTTCGATGATTCTTGTAGAGTTGCTTTTGGTGATTTGAAATCTAAACTCATTTCTCCTCCTATTCTTGTTGCACCCAACTGGACCATGCCCTTTGAAATTTCATGTGACGCTTCTAATTTTGCTGTAGGAGCTATGTTAGGCCAGAGGGAGGAGAAGCTCTCAAGAGTCATTGCCTATGCTTCGAAAACACTGGATGCAGCTCAAGTCAACTATACAACAACAGAAAAAGAGCTATTTGCAGTTGTTTTCGCTTTAGAGAAGTTTAGACCTTACTTGTTAAATTCTCATGTGACTGTTTTCACTGATCATGCAGCTGTTCGCTATCTTCTCAAGAAACCACAATCGAAGCCAAGATTGATTAGGTGGACATTACTTCTTCAGGAATTTGACATTGAAATCAAGGATAGAGCTAGGGCTGAGAACCATGTAGCCGATCACTTAAGTAGGCTACCTGATGATACACGGGGAGTAGACTCTTCTGAACTCACCTGTGATTCCTTTCCTGATTCAGTATTATGTGCTTTAGCTGTTAAAGAGCCTTGGTATGCGCATATTGTTAATTATCTTATAACCGGACTCACCCCTCCTTTCATGTCTAAATTTCAGGCACAAAAACTTCAAAGCGAATCGAGGCACTACATCTGGGATGCCCCTCACTTATGGCGGATATGTAGTGACCAAGTTATAAGAAAGTGTGTGCCTAGTGAAGAGTTTGAGTCTGTCATTACAGCTTGCCATTCAATGGTTTGTGGTGGTCATTTCAGTGCAAGGAGAACATCTAGGAAAATTCTAGATTCTGGTTTTTACTGGCCAACCCTTTTTAAAGATTCTTATGATTTTTGTCGGTCCTGTGACAAATGTCAACGTTTTGGGGGGTTAGGTAAAAGACATGAAATGCCTCAACAACCTTTACTGTTTTGCGAAATTTTTGATGTTTGGGGGATTGATTTCATGGGTCCCTTTCCTCCGTCCTTTGGTTTTATATACATTCTTCTAGCTGTTGATTATGTTTCCAAATGGATAGAGGCTGTACCTACTAGAAAAGATGATGCCCAAGCGGTTTCTAAGTTTCTTAAGTCCAACATTTTCTGTAGGTTTGGGATTCCAAGGGCTGTGGTGAGTGATAGAGGTACCCATTTTTGTAATAAAGTGGTAGATAACTTGTTTTCTAAATTTGGTGTCACCCACAAAGTCTCCACTGCATATCACCCCCAAACCAATGGCCAAGCTGAAGTGTCCAATCGAGAAGTGAAACAAATCTTGGAGAAGATAGTCAAACCATCCAAGAAAGATTGGAGCCTAAGATTAGAGGAAGCATTGTGGGCCTACAGAACTGCCTATAAGTCGCCAATTGGAATGTCTCCTTATCGTTTAGTCTTTGGCAAAGCATGCCATCTACCAGTAGAGTTGGAGCATAAGGCATATTGGGCAGTCAAACAATGCAACATGGATTTGCAATCTTCTGGGGTAGAGAGGAAGTTGCAGCTGCAAGAGCTTGAGGAGCTGAGATTGGAGGCTTATGAGAGCGCTAGACTTTACAAGGAGAAGACAAAATTGGTGCATGATAAGGGTCTCCTACGGAAGAACTTCAAGGTGGGAGACAAGGTGCTGATGTTTAAGGCCAGATTCAAATTTAAGCAAGGAAAGTTCAATACCCGTTGGGATGGGCCTTACACAGTCACAAAGGTGCATAATTTTGGAATGGTGGAGCTTCTCAATGAGGAAACTGGAGCAAACTTTAAAGTTAATGGCCATCAGTTGAAGCTCTACCATGAGAACCAGAAACCCCCTTAGCTCCCTGGTAGTTTCTTTCCTTCACTCATTTACATGCTTTTGCTTAATTATTAATCTTGTTATGTTTCGTGCATTGTATGTTGAATGAGTGTGGGGGAGAAACTCCCTTCAGTAGGAAAGTAGAGTAGTTATAGCTAAATTCAATAAGACTCCCCTGGAAGTTTTGATCTCTGTCCTATCTTGTTTCATGCCTGATGAATTGGTGTTTTAAATGAATTATATGATTCAATTTGATTGAGGAATTTTATCTGTGGTATACTGCCTATTCATGGATTTGTTGAACACCTCTTGATCTCTTTTGAGGCATTTAAAGTTTTTGAAATATCCAGCCTTGTCTGTTGTTTGTTGATTGTGTTTCTCTGTGTTTAAGTGTTTTAAGTTTTATTCTGTGCGTTCTGTGACCCTTCGCCGCGGCAAACCCCTGTTTCGCCGCGGCGAAGTGGTTCGTTTTCTTGTTTGTTTCTTTCGGTGATGTTTCGCCGCGGCGAAATATTTCGCCGCGGCGAAAGTCACCAGTCTCTGCGTTTGTTGCTCTCAAGATTTTTTGGCCGCGGCGAAACGTCCTTCTTCCCGTTGCTTTTCTTCTCGGGCATAGTTCGCCGCGGCGAACGTGCCGTTTCTGCGGTGAGCCGTTTCGGTTTTGCTGATTTTTTTCGAGTGGTTTTCCCGTTTTGCCCCCCTTTTTCTGTCTAACCCATGCTTATCCCCTGAGCCCCCTTTTGGTCTTTTCACACCCCCACTCCATTAAACCCCATTCATTCCCTTTATTTTTTCAAAACCGTCGCCCCCCCTTTGAACCTTCGGCCCCTCTCTTAATCTTAATCGCTCGGCCTCTCCCTCCTACCGCCCCCTCTGTGCCTTCTCCCTTTCGGAAACCGTTCCACCTTTCTCTCTTCCCTTTTAAACCAGTCGGCCCCTCCCTTTCCATCTCCCTCTAACCCGTCGCCCCCCATCTCTTCTCCTCTCCCTTCTTCCATTTTTCAGTTCTCTGCTTCAGCCGTGCGCACCGTCTCCGTTCCCTTCTTGGTATGTTCTTTCTTTTCTCTTGTTCTTTCCTTTAATTTAGTGTAGTTTAGTGGTTTATTAGTTTATTTGTTCTGGTTTTGTGCTGTTAGGGTGGGTTAGTTTGTGGTTAGTTTGTAGTTACGTAGCCTGTAGGTTATCTAATGATTCATAGTGCATTGTGTTTTTAATTAATCTCTTTGCTTAATTTTGAAAATTTTTAGTCCTCTGAAAACCTATGAATCATTAACTAACCATTTGCTACTGTTTAGGTTGTAATTTTGGTCAGTTCTGGGTTGTTTAGGTTGTAGGTGTTTTTGTTGTGTTTAGTGTTCTTACTGTTTGTTGCTTCAGGAAAATGCCTCGCACCAAAAACCCTGAACCTTTACCCGTGTCTGATTCTGAGTCTGACTCTGAGGGACCCATAACCTATGATGACATCTATAAGGTAGTGGACAAGCGCCCCCTCCTTAGGGAGAGACCCTTTCCCCTTGAACCATCCGACCATCCCTTTGTCCAAAGACTCCAGGAATCCCAAATGCTTGAATTGGCTCGCCCACGAGCTAATGGTAATGATGTCTTTGTCCGCCATTTCTACACCTACGCCCGCCTTCATGGCATGCTATCCATTCCCTTCCGTGGCAAGCATGTGAACTACACTTTCACTATTTATAACATAAGGGACCACTACCGGCTTCCTGTAGTCCGTAATTCTCAGTACTCTCATTATCGCGATAATTATCCTTATGATGAGATTGTCCAGACCCTATGCCGGGATGGTGCCACTTGGCATCGTCCCCGCACTGCTGAACTGTATTTAAAACGTTCTGATTTTCGGCCTGAGGCAAAGCCGTGGCTACACCTAGTCTGCAATAACATCCTACCCACTTCCCACCTCCAGAACCTCCCCAAACGCCAAGCTCTTATTGTTTTTCTCCTCATGACTGGAAAATCTTTCGATGTAGCTGAAATCATACAATCCGCCCTCTACGATTCCGTCAATACCAAAAAAGTCACCAATAGCATCATCTTTCCCCATCTTGTCTCTGACCTTTTCCGCAAGAGCGGAGTTCCTTCATTCAATGATGACAGCTACTTCGAAACTGCACCTCTATTCCGTTTGAGCGTCTTAAACAGCCCACCATTGCACCCCACCCACCTGTCCACCCCGTTTACGATGTTAGTGCAGGCCAGGCAGCCACTGATCCAGCCGAGGAAGGCCAAGATGTTCCTGAGCCTCCCCAGCCAGTCACCTTAGACACGCTTGCCGATGATATTGACGAGCTGTCTGAGGAAGTTCATCAGATTCGCGTTACACTCCTTCGGGAGATTAAGCGGCAAAAGGACCGAGATGCACTGTATGAGCGAGAACGTCGCTACCGCCGTTTTGATGCTTTGCTCGCGGATCGTTTGAACTTCGCTTTACCGGCTGAGGAGGAGGAGCCACAGCACCATATGGGTCTGGACGGAGCAGGCACATCGGGTGCAGGACCGTCAGGATCTGGAGCAGCTGATCCTGAGCATCAGTCTTAGTTTTCTGTTTTTGTGGTTTTCTGTTGTTTTCATTTGTTCTTTTGTTTCATGTGTTGTTTGAGGCTGGATTGTTTCTTACCCTTTATTGTGCCTCATTGGTTTTTACACTTGTTCACTTGGATGATTTCTGATTAGTTTGCTTTAATCTTTGTTCTATTTTCACCTCTGCGCCTCCTTGCTCATATTTGCTGTCCCTAATTCCCATTGTTCACAAATTGAGGACAATGTTGTGTTTAAGTGTGGGGGAGGTCTGTATTGTGGATTTTAGCAAATGCTTCTCGTGCATCCATGCATTTAGATGATTTTGAGGTGTTTTTGAACTGATAGATTGGTTTAATTGTGAATATTTTGAGTTTAGTTGCTGAAGAGTTGAAATTGCACAGGAATTTTCGCTTTCTGCCATGTTTCGCCGCGGCCAACTTCTTATTTTGCCGCGGCGAAGCCTCCTCTTTCATGAGTAATAAGTCATTCGGCCATACTTCGCCGCGGCGACCCCCTTCTTTAGCCGCGGCGAAACCCTAAAAAAAAAACAAATTTTAATAAATTCTTTGCAATCTCAACTGGTCTTCAGAAATTTTCCCGGCTTAGAATCTTTATGCTCCTACAATTTTTTTTAAAAATGGATAGAAAGTTCAGAGTTCACTTGTGCTTTTAGAAAAATTTTCATGCTTTTAAATGAGGGTTGAACTTAGACTAGTTATTCTCATGTTTTTGACAGATAGTAAATGATGATGTGCTTTGAAATTATGACTATGTGGTTGTTAACTTTTGAGATTGACTAATTGAGATTTGAGCCTTGTTGGAAGGATTTTTGGACCTTAAGTTATTGAATTGAGTGAATCTGCTTATTTCATATTTCTCTAGAACTTGTTTTCATTCTTAATCGAAGCTTAGCGAAACAATTTTTGTAAAAATGATAGAGGCATTCGATTTCATACCCGCATTTCCCAAACACAAACCCAATCATTTTACCATTGCAAACCCTTTTGAGCCTTCATCTTGAGTACATGCATGCAATATATAAAAAAAAAAAAAGAGAGAGAAGTTGCTCATACGAAAAAAAAATATACAAAAAGGAGTAGAAAAAGAAAAAGAGATATATGCAAAAAAAAAAAGAGGATAAAGATATAAATATTAAAAATAAGTAGCTTCTCTCCCAGTTTTTATTTAGACTAATTTTGTCTTAATAATTTGTATGTTCGTACTCATTTTCATTTTCATTTTCATTCTCATTTCATTCATTCCGACTGACCTCCATTCCAAATTTTGACCCCTAAAAGTCCTCTTGATTTGCAAAATTGTTTCTCATGGTGGAGAGGTAGAATTATTACAAGCCTATGGTAGAAATTGGATTGAGTAGACTTGGAGTGAAATAACCCTAAAGACAAGTGAGTTAAGAGTGAAACACTTATCCGTGAGATGGATCTTTCTTAATCAATCTTTTAAGTTAATTTTCCATTGTGATCATTTTCTTAGCGTATCCTTGTTTACTGATGTCAACTCTGTGAGAATTTCTTACTAATCTTCTGCTTTCATCTTTAAGCATGGTAGTGTCTCTCTTTGCGCTAGTGTCACTTTGAATTATTCTCGCGCTTTGTTCAGGAGTACAAAGGTCTAAGTGTGGGGGAATTTGATTGAGCTCAAGATATTAGTTTCTTTTCATATCATTATCCATGATTTTGTCATACTTTCTGGTCCTTTTTAATGAAAATTGTGCTTAACTGAGATTTATGGTTCTTACTTTAAGTTAGTGTCATTTTGATGATTAAATTGTCATAATTGGTTGTTAATTGGATTCAATTGACTTCTAGGACAATTGGTACTTCAATTTGTTACTTTTTTATTGTAGGACACTAAAGATTTGGGCCAGAATTGAAGAAATCAAGGCAAAAGAAGCAGGAAAGGACCCTCTGCCTAAGTTCACCGCGGCACACATCTCACTTCGCCGCGGCGAAAACCCATCCGTGAAGAAAGGTCTCTCTGCCATGTTTCGCCGCGACGAACCTCTCGAAGCAGCAAATCTCAGACCCGACCATTTCGGGAAATTTTGACCTACCCATGCCCAGAAACCGACCCATGCACGTAAGTTTCGGGTTAGAAACCCTATTTTGGGTATGATGAGAGGAGATGACCATTATTCAGCCTCCACCAACGTATCTTTCATCCTCTTCTCTCATTTCCACCTCAGAAACCCTAATCCCATTTCCATTCCTTCCATCTGCTGCTGCCATGGCTGAAGAACAATACCTAGTTGGAGTTGATTCAAGAGTTATGACGAGCTAAGCTTCTCAACTCTTGAATATGGTGGAAGAAGCATGAGTTCCAAGAGCTTCAAAGGGGAGTTAGCTTCATCTATAAGTTCTAGTTCTTTATTTATGAATTTCTAGGTCTAGGATTTGTAAATTTGAGCTGAACTATTTTGATTATGGTTGTAATCAATTCTGGATGATCATTTTGTGTATTGGATTAGTTAATGTTGAATTTGAGCTTCAATATATGTGGTTACATATATGTTTCTATGCAACTCTGTTGATACTCTCTGTCTTGCATGGTAATGTGTGATTGTTGAGTTAATCTGGGCTTGCATTTAAACCAAGTGCATTAATTAATCTTAATACACACACTAAGTGAGCTTAATAGGATCTTATGAAATGGGTGACATTGATTAAGATCCTAGACTTAAAGAGTTCTTTAAGGTTTTTCATTTAGAAAACTTGGTGATTTCTACTCCCAAAATTATTTTTGAACTATGATTGCTTCAAAGCTGTATTCAAGAGATTACATATCATTAACTTCACTTCATTACTACTATCTTAGAAAAATCCAAAAACATAGTAACTTAGATTTGAATTAATTGCATTTAGTTTTGGTATTTCATTAATGGCTAAAAACACCAAAAACCCCCTTTTTCATTATTCTGCATAGCATTAATCTAACTTAGACATCTAATTTAGGCTCCCAAAAGAGAACGACCCGAGTTTGCACTACTGCATAGCTTGGATAAATTTTTGAGCGAGAACCTCTAAGCGAACGACAATTAAGGCTCTCTTTCACTACCTCAGGGGTATTTTCGTCTTTTCTCTTCACAAAAGAACCTTAGAATATTATTTCCCATTTTTTGGGATTTTTTTGGAATTCTCTATATACTCTTCCATTTTTACCCCTCTTGGTCATAACTTCCTGAATTTACAGTTTAGTCCTGCCTAGACTTAACTTCATACAATCCTCTCTTTGAGGTTTCTAACTTAACTCTTGGCCTGTATCTAGCCTCTTTCCTCTTTTTGGGCCTTCGAGACTTTGCTGAAGCTTCTAACCTTGATTATATTTTAGTCCCTGAAAACTTTCACTTTGCAGTTTAGTCCCTAAAACTGCTTTGACTTCCTTTCTCATCTTTGGGACTTCTGCTCAAAAGGACTCTAGTAGCCTATCTAATTCAGGCTATTTCTGGTACTTCTAGGCCCAAAAGTTGAGATGTTACACATTGCTCAATATGTAAGGAAAAAGTTAGGATAGTGTTAATGTGAGGTTGGATTTGGTTACTCTAGGAATAAAAGAAGAGTTAGCATTGATTGAGAGCAGATACCATACGTATTTACCTCTTGTAGCTTACATGCTTTCAAGGAAGGAAAAAAAGCCTTTTGTGAGTTTCTACATGGAATTAAAGTTCCAGAAGGCTACTCCTCAAATGTAAAAAACCTTATATCAGTGAAAGAGTTAAAGTTAAAGAACCTTAAGTCTCATGATTGTCATGTGCTCAGACAGAATTTCTTACCAGTTGGTATACGGTCTATTTTACCTAAAAAAGTATGAAACACTATCACTAAACTCTGCATGTTCTTGAAGTTGATTTGCAATAAAGTAGTTGATCCAACAAAGTTGCGAGACTTATAAAGGCAAATTATTTGTACTTTGCGTGAACTTGAAATGTATTTTCCACTTTCATTTTTTTGACATTATGGTTTATCTAACTGTGCACTTGGTTAAAGAGGTTCAAATGTATGGCCCAGTTTATTTGAGATGGATGTATCCAATTGAGCGTTTTATGAAAGTTTTAAAAGGATATGTCAAAAATAGATATTGACCAGAGGATTGTATTGCTGAATGGTATATGGTTGAGGAAGCAAGTGACTTATGTGCTGATTATCTTTCTAATATTAAACCTATAGGGATCTCCAAGTCTTGTCATGATGGGCAGAGATCAGGGAAAGGAAACAAGTGGGAGTAATGTGATAAGCATATCAATGATTGAATAGGAGTAAGCTCACTTATATATATTGCATAACATTGACGAAGTTGAACTATTTGTTAAAGAACATAAGAATATTCTTCGAGGTATGTTTGGTGATAGAAATGAAAATTTGATAACAAAGAACATAATCGGCATTTTGCCAATTGGTTGAAAAGATGCATCATTGATAAGTTGGACAAGAATCCTAATTTAGTTTTTGAAAAATTGATATGGTTATCAAAAGGACTGAGCTTTCATGTATTATCTTACACTGGTTATGCAATCAACGAGTACATATTCTATACACAAGACTAGGATGAACATAGCACAATGTAAAATAGTGGTGTAACACTTGTTGCTGGGTCATGGCATATACCTAGTGCTAAAGACATAAACCCTGTCTATGCTCAAATCTCATATTTTGGGGTCCTTGAACGCATATGTGGGTTAGATTACTCGATGTTCAGGATCCCTGTTTTCAGATGCAAGTGGGTTAATAACAAGAATGGATTACGGATAGATGAGTTAGGTTTTATTTAGATGATCTTTCCAAAGTGGTGTATAAAGATGATCCTTTCATTTTAGCCTCTCAAGCAAAACAAGTGTTTTTCATTCCAGATCCTACTAAGAAGAATTGGTTCATTCTACTTCCGTCAAACAAAAATCATAAAAAAGAAGATGGTACCGAAGTAATGAATACATGAATATAGATGAGGATCAATCAGAAGATAAGGATGATCCTATGTTTAAGACATTAGGATTAGAAGATTTCGATGTTGATGAAGATGAAGATGAAGATGAGAGTGAACCCTTATATGTTAGACATGATCATAAAGAGGGAAATTAGGTCAATGTATCAATTCAAAGTACTAGAAGATTGAAGAGAAACACAATTTTAAATCAAACAAGAAAGAGAAAAAGAACACGAGTTTGTTAGATTTACTTGTATGTTTCATTTTAGTTTTAAATTATTTTACTGACTTTTCTCAACTTTCTCATTATTAACTAGTGTTTCGTCTACTTCAATTATTTTATAGGAAAATAGATTCTCCAATTGAAGATGATGTCGATATTCCTGAGGAGAATAAGGATAATGTCCTAATTCCTTTGCATGTTAAAAGAGAGAGATATGAGTATGATGTAGCCCGTGGTAGGACCATTATGGCTAAATTGATCAAGTTGAGAAATAAGGGAACTAAGTTATCGATTGAGTAGAATTCCAAGGAGCAGCCAATTGGAGTCAATCGTAGCAAATTTACTAGTTTCATTGGTACTGTTGTTCGAGATAGAGTCCCTTGTACATTTCACAATTAGAGAAGAGTCCTGGAATAGTATAAGAACTTAGTTTGGAATGAAGTACGGGTAAAATATTAATTACTCTAACATTCTTATTATTTTTCTCATAAGATCACACTTCAACTAATTAAATACGGTTTTCCTTACAATCCTGTTTTGTTATTATTGATGAGACTCGAAAGAGGTATGTGCTAATCAAAGTTGGCAATCTTCTAAGAAAGTTTTGGGCTGATTTAGTCAAACACTACATGAGAGATGATGATGAGAATATCATCCCAACACTACCTAGTTTATATGATGGTATCATCAATCAAGAACAATGGGATATGTTTTTGGAGTCACATACAACTAAACAATATCAGGTAATAATAGACTTTTTTAACTATAATTGATATGTAATTCACATTTGTTAATATTAATAATTTTTATCTAAACAGGAATTAAGTGACAAAAATCAGTCTCAAGCGATAAACATGAAATATCGCTATAGACAAGGACAAATAGCATTTGAACAAATGGAGCAAAAACTGGTATATGCACTAATAATTGCTTCATATGTATAACATTTGTTACAATAATTTTTAATTTTAATTAATTCTAATATGTAGATAAAGGAAATAAACTTAGATGCTACACAATTATCACGACATGTGTTGTGGCTGGCTGGTTGCCCTAACAAGAAAGGTGAAGTTGTTTATGACGAAGTTAGAAGGATTACAGAGTATTGTGTAAGTATTATACGTTCCATTAAGTAATTTTTATTTAAATGATTCTATTTTATAAGAAATAATTTTATCATTCTTTTTGTGCTAGCAATCAATCACACAAGAATCACCAGATGAAGCCTAACGTATTGGATGTGATGATTTGCTTAGTAGAGCATAAAATGTCCCTAGAGCTCCTAGTCATGTCCGGGGGTGTAGGCTTTGAAGTGAGACCGACATCTTATTGTGGACCCCAAAAGCGTTGCGGCAGAAATGAGATTTCAAATTAAAAAAGGAAATGAATTCTTTCAAGTAGCAAATACAGTTGTACTTCAATTCCTAAAATCCCTACTGCTTTGGTAAATTTTCTCAAGTTTTTTCTTAACTTAATTTTTAATTTCTTTATAATTTCTTCTTTATTAGCTTTATTTTTTTGTAGGGAACCTCAAATTGCAAGTTGTATTTAGATCAATCTTTTAAGTATGTAGTTACTATGGGTGTTGTCTACAACAATGGTAATGAAATTCTGCACAATTCACCATTGCCTTAGAACACACTCCGTGTAAGGATTGATGTTTGTACCATTAAAGATGCTCAATTACCATTTCCTACTCCAAATGAGCAAACAATAGTGAAAGATGTTGTGGGTGCTTATGTTGTATGGCCTATAGGTCTCATTGAGCCATTTCAAAAGGTAATAAATTTACTTTTTTTAAAAAACTTTTTCATGTATCTTATTAGAAATATTTGATTTAGTTTGATATTTTTATAGGTTACACAGCAAAGGAGCAAACTAATTCAATTGGTTGGCAACAACTCTAAGGGTTCAACAAGTGTATCGAAAAAGAAAGGCTCAGCAAGTCGAATAGGTCAAAAATAAATTACCTCATATCGTAATCAATTGGAATTGGTTGCACTAATTTTTTTTTAGAAGGAAATGGTATTCGAGTGGAGTTTGATTGGCACATCTACAGCACAAGTGATATATTTGATAATATTGATTGGCCTGTGCTGAATGACATACTTTATCGTAGATGGGTTGGTGCTATGACTATTAACATATGGATTAGGTATTTCATCATTCTTATTATTTATCATTTAATGTTATTAGTTTTAATCTAATTATTTGTTTTTACATGAAGGCACTTACAACATGACATATTGATGGACACTGAGAGATCAGTACAAATCTCATTTATCAATCCCTATATGATAGGCCAACATACTGGAAGAAAGGATGTTAATTTTCAATCAAACAAGGTTAAAGAGTATTTCTCAGCAAAACAACTCGTAATATGTTGTTTCTAGGATCGTTCAATATAGGGTAAGTCATTGGCTGTACTCTTATGAGTTATGATGATATTTGTTAATCATTTTGCTACTTTTGATTTAATTATACAATTTTTAAAAAATGTTAGGCAACATTGGATATTGATTGTGATCAATCCAGCAGCACCTTTGGGTCCCCTTATTTACTATTTGGATTCTTTAGAGCATGGTCAACCAAGAGACCGTCCTGATATGATATGGTTAGTCAATAGGTAAATGTCTGCCCATGCTTGTGTATATATGTATTGTATGACTGAATAACCAATTTAATCTCAACTTCATTTTATTAATGTGTTGATTGGCTATTGAAGTTCTACTAGATTGAGTTATTCTAAAGCTACTAACAACTCAAAAAGCTACGTGTGAAAGAAAATTAAAGTATTTATTTCAATTTGTAAGTTTTGAAAATAAATTATTTACATTCATAAATTGATTTAACTATTTGACGATATTGTTGCAGTGCCCTTTCCAACCTAATAGTAATGATAATGGTTATTATATTATAAGATTCATAAAGGACATTATTACTCATGATCAAATTTTTATTCCTGACAATATAAGTAGTTTTATTTTCACTTTATATTGTTTATTAACTTTAATTATTGTTCAATACTTAGTTTTTAGTGGTTTTAATTGGCTATATAAATTATTGAGCAGTATTATGAAGATGAACGTTGCACAAACTACATTGACAACCAAGTAAATGAAGTCATTGAAGAGTGGTATAGATATATGTTTGAACAATTCTTTATATAAAGTGGGTAGCTGCTTCTCTTTTATAATTTGACTTTAGTTGTGTGGAATTCGAATCAGATTTATTTTGTTTGCAACTATTGTCAATATATATAGTGGTAATATAAGTTTGTTAATTTAATTAGCTATGTTGTTAGGAGAATTTTATTGTATGTAATTTGATCTCTGAATTTTGCAAGCAGTTGAGAAATTTCTATATCTGTAGGTACTGTAAATGTGGTTTTGGAAATGCTATAAAAGAGTTACCCATTTCCTGTAGCGCTTTCACAGGAAAACGCTACAGGAGTGACTAGCACTCCTGTAGCGCTTTCCTGAGAAAGCGCTACAGGAGGTTGGGATATCTTGTAGCTTTTTTCTAGGAAAGTGCTACAGGAGTGATACAGGAAAGCGCTACAGAAGTTGGGCCCTCCTGTAGTGCTTTCTCAGGAAAGCACTACAAGAGCTCCCCCAAGTGTAGTGTTTTCAAAGCGCTACAGCTTCTACCAACAATCTTCCATAGCGGATGTTTATGTAGCATTTTGAAAATGCTACAAAAATAAAAAGAAAGTAAGCGCCACAGCTAGCATTTTTTGTAGTAGTAAAGAGATTTCCCCCAAAAAGAGATAGCATTAGCTGAGTAAAACAGGTAAGAGGAATATTAGCCTATGCTTTGATATGCAAATGGAGTAATGAGATCTCGATAGAGGTAAAGCAAGGAGAAAAGATATTATTTCAAATTTTAAAAGGACAGCAATTTACTTGAGGTACCAATAGTATCCGATTATGGACTAGTTATTTTGATGTAAAGGTGAAACTCTTATGATTGCTATGCTATGATAATAATAAATGGAAAGGTATATGATGTTAAGCATGTGACCTTTATATTTCTTTCAATGCTAAGGGAGATATCAAGATGCACAGACTCGACATTAATATTCAGATAAGAACATAACAAGAGGAGCAGGCTAGATCCTTTATAAATCCACTAAAAGTCCTAGTAAATTGCCTAGAGGAACAATAAAAGATGATGGCACAACGCTTGGCAACCCAGGCTCGATAAGATAAGAGAACTACTATGGCAGCAGGGACGACTGGTGCTTATATATCGCATCTAGAACCAAGGATCACAGGAACCCCTGAAATGCCAATACAATTCCAAATCCCTTCGTTAGGATAGCTCAGAATAACTACAGAACAGAATGGAAGGCAACCATAGATTTCAAAATTCTCTAGATACAATCCTCTTATTTTTGAAGGAAGTACTGATATCTATATTGTGGAGGAATGGATTACAAACCTGGAACAATTTTCCAAAATATGAATTGTCCTAAGGGGCAAAAAGTATTACTACCTATCTTGTTGCTAAAAGAAGAGGCTGAACAATGGTGGCAGGGCTTAAAAGTAACCTTACAGGTAAGGAACATCCCAATTACTTGGGGAGTATTTAAGAAACAATTTTACATAAGGTATCCTCACGCTGAAAGAGATAAGAAGGAAATGGAATTCTTTACTCTGAGACAAGCTGAAGATGAGTCCATTGGTGGCTATATGGCTAGACATATGTATCTGTTGCATTACTCTACTTACATACAACAAGCCATAAAATGGAATACAGAAAAGTTGGTTAACAGTCTTAAGCCTTGTCTTCTAGAGCATAGCCCCTATGCAACTGATGAATTTTAGTACGGTAGTAGAAGTCTGTAAAGTACTAGAAAGTGATCAAAACTAGGAAGCCATGATAGGAGACACCCTAGGAAACAGGAAATTCGAGCCATGAAGAGAGCTGGAAAGAGCATGTAAACTAGAAGAAGCCATAAACAAATGAGGTTAGATTTACCAAGAAGGACAAAAAGGTGTAACCTATGTGGAAAGCAACATGGGAGTAAGCCTTGCTTGGCAAGGTCAAATGTCTGCTACAAGTGTGGTGAAATAGGTCACTATATAAGGCACTGTCGTCAAATAATTGATGCCTTGATACTTCATGATGAAGAAAGAACTCCTATCGTTCCATAATATGATATCCAAGAACCACCTCATTAAACTCGAGGTACAAATCAAGTGATGGTTATTCCTTGGATACAGTCTTTAAATTAAAAATGAATTATTTATTCATATTACCTAGTATTGGGTAATAAGAACTGAGTATTGACGCATCATTGCAAGAATTGAGTACTCCTAGTATGTTATCTTTATCAATATGTGATTGAACTATACTTTATACTGCATGCTAAATAAGTTAGGTAGACTGGGAATTAATGTTAAAATTGTGTTTTATGAATGCCCATATAAGGTTTGAGACTGATTTTGATAGAATTTAAAGCCTATTTATATACTATCTGAGGAAAGCCAAAATAAACTATTTAGAGATTGACTCTTAACCTAAGAAAGGTTAGAGAAATTCCCTGTGAAGGATAGACAGAACTAGTAACGAGAGATAGATTCTCAGAATCATGGACCAGCAATGAGAACTTAGTCAAGCCTACTTTGAAGTAAGTATTACTGATTATTTTAATAGACGAATGACATGTGAATGATTGGATGAAGGACACAGGCACCATTAGATTGAAAATATATGCTATGTTGAGGTAAGTAAGGTGACATAAGTATGCTGTTATGAGAACTTTATGGTGTTGGAAAAGATAGAAGTGGAGATAGAGGAAATACTATTGATAAGGGAATATTCGAGGAAGTTCCCAAAGGAAGTTAATAAACCCCTACCAGAATAAAGAAAGTAGAAGCTAGGACTAAGAGGGTGCCAAAAAGGGCTTGATTTTTAAAGACTCCTCTCTGCACGATTCCTAATAGAATAGCTGGGAACATAGTAGGCCCAAAGAAGGTAGGAGCCTATACCCTAATAAAGAAGTAGAATAACAATTCAAACCTTGAGTAATCGATATAACCTCGAAAGAGGTAAGGTAACAGGATAAAATATTTGAGATTTTTAAATCCCTGAATAGTGGTAAAATTTCTAAGAGATAGTAAACCAAGAGGGATAGAAATTAGACAATATTAAATGAAAGATGGATGGTGAGCTAGATGCCTAGCTAGATGTGACATAATGTCACACCTTACTATCGGATCCACTTAGGGTTTAATAAAAACCATTTTAGACCACATTGGATGGTCTTGGGCTTAAAAATTCATGAAAAACGCTGATTTTCGGATTTTTACTGTTCATCGGGTAAAAATCCAGTTTTCTGGCCCAACTTCAAAAATTCATAACTTATTCCATAAAAATCAAAATGAGGTGGTTCTAAATTCTATTTAAATCTCTTTAAGTCCTCTTTCAAGGAAAAATAATATCGTTATCCAATTCCTTATGAAAAAGTGTCAGGTTTTTATGAAAGGTAACATTATCCATTTGCCAAAAGCTCTTTTTTCAGATTCTGAACCTTAACTTTGAAAAATCATTAAAAATCGTATACTTGGCCATTTTTAACGTGCTGCCTATCAATCTGAAGTTCAGGACATCAAATATAAGCATACCCAATTTTGTGCTGAAATTCATTCAGTAACTAAATAAACTGTGGCTCTAAACTAACGTCCTGCTTAAGGGTTACAGCACCAACCATTGATAATTATACATATGTCCACGAAAATTTTATGGTATGACACCATAATTAGCCTCCATTCTGCAGCTTGTTCTTGAGAGTTACAGGCCCTAAAATGTTACATTATAATTGGGGGGATGAGATTTTTGAAAATCCCAGTAGCAAGATCAATCAACCAAAACATTACATGCATCAATTACAAGCATTTCAACCTTTTGCTATTAATAGGGAACTACTTTACCTCATACATGTAGCACTCTAACATGCAATAGCCAATGCACATAAAGCAAGGAGTATAGCTACACAATCATCATCATCATCATCATTTAGTTCAACCACATAATAGCACATGAAATTGCATAGCAATCAATGCAACATTCAACATTAAGGCTAATTAAATCTTACTACCTTAATCCAATGCTCTTTGATTTTTCTTGTTCTTCTTTCTTGCTTCCACAAATGCCAAACCCTAACATGGCAATCCCCAAAAAGGGCAGCAAGTATTATTGAACATTCCACATAAAAATCAATCACATAACTCAAGAAGCTCCTAAACCCCTTAAAGCCTCTATCTTTGTTTCTTGAATTTTTAGAGTTGTTTTCCATAAACCCTAAAAATTCCCTCTTGACCCTTTCCTACATGGTTTTTCATGTAGATTCCAAATATCTACTTAGATTTAACAAAATAAATTTTCCTCTTCCAGTTTCAACTTGACCGAACCCTTAGGGTTTAAAACTCAAAAATTGCAACTTTGCTTCTATGGCTTCCAACACTTGTTCTTTAGGTTTACCCTACACCATTTTTCATTTTGAACACAATGGAAGCCTCAAAACTTTGAAAAACACATCCTAGGGTTCAGATCTTGTCTTGGCCGAAAATGACACTCAAGGAAGTAACTATGAAAAATGCTTCAAAACCAACTATAATCACTTGCAAACACTAGGATCTAACTTGTGTTGTAGTATTTTAACACGTGTGATGAGCAAAACTCCCTTTCCCCTTAAACAAACAGTTTGGCCAGCATCAAAAGAGGGAGAGAAGACATATTTTCAACCATAAAAGAGAAAGAAAACAAGGTAAGAACACATCTAGAGCCAAGAACTCACCTTGAACCTTGATGGTATGACCAAAGTTGATGCCTTTCTCTTGGTTTTCCCTCAAAACTCTCTCTCTTTCCCTCTCTTCATGCCTTGCACGAAATTCCCATATGATTTAGGGGAGAGATGAGCTCATCAATGCTATCAAAATATCCCATCTACCACAATAATGAAGAGCTAAGTGTCATAAGCCTACTTAGTCTTGCATTTTCGCTTTAATTAACTTAATTCACATTGTAATTAAATTCCAAAGTCAAGATCCTCTCCATTGGTAGCTTGACACTTGGAAAGCTCTAATTATCATCCATTAAAGGCTTGAAAAGTGGTAGCTTATGGGCCAAGTAAAGTGCAAGGCTCCGATCAACACTTTATCGGTGCACTTTTACTCCGGGTTTAACTTCTTTTTTATAATTACAGTGCTCTGGCCTCTGTAATTATTTTCTCTCAGATCCATAAATTATTCTCCTTATTTTTATCTTCCCAAATTGCCCTCTTTGTCTCAAATTTAATTTACCAATAATTAAATAAAAAGGAAAACTATTTTCCTTCTCTTTAGTGATTTTTTCCACTTTTCCAAAGAATTGGAAAAAATCCTGGATACTTGAGGGTCTTCTTTTAATTTCATAATCTCTTATAATTCCTTGGGATTTCATAGGAATTTTCTTGGGATTTTATCCTTCTTAAATATATTTATTTGGAATTTTCCAAATAAGGACCTTAAATTAGCTTAAATTGCCCTTAAATTCCTTTGTAATTTCTCTAAGGGCAAATTGGTCATAAAACCAATTTTATAATTCCATATAATTCTCAAGGAACTTTTCCTTATTTTTCCTTAATTTTTGAGACTTGGAATTATTTTTCCCCTATTTACTCTTGACCAATTTTCCTTAATTAGTCAAACTTTTCATAATTGGCTTGGAAAATTATAATAATTATTTTCCACCCAAAATTCTTCTATTACTCCTTGTCATTTTTTACCCTTAATCATTTATGAATATTCCTATTTTTCAAATACCATATTTCTGGATGTGACACATAACAAGGTGGCTAAATTATTGTTATGTAATATGATTAGCATGTGGTAATTAATAATTGACCATGGGGATAATTGGTCAAAAAGAAAAAGAAATTAAAAAAGTTGTATTAGGCAAGATCCCTCTTGAGAAAGAAGTTGGCCAAAAATAGATGAGCGTATGATAGTTAATGGTTACACTTGGAACTGACACTTAATAAGAGGTAAACAAGTTCTTGATAGTGCCTAAAATCAGAGGATGCTTAGATAGCTGAAAATGTTAGGGACCATATAGTGTACTTGTGGTGTTCCTGAAATGATTAAGAGTATATCACTATGGCACCGAGGCTAATGTGAAATTCGAGAGACAAAGTTCCCCATAAGAAATGCCACTGCCTATGGAACCGTACAATCCTAATAGAGAGACTTACCTCCACTAGGGATATGAAATTGAGTATAACCTAATGAGAATTGAACACAAGGAAGGTCTTGGCCATAAATTATTTAACATCCCAAAATTTAGAACCCTAGTAATGGGAGTGTATGAAATGAGATATGATTGATAAGCACAAGGTATGAGTAAAGCATGAAAACCCAAAATGGGACAAAACCGACTTTATCGAGTCCCTAGGGGCAAAACGGTAATTTTGGAAAAAGTTTCCAAAAATTACTTAAAAATAGAAAAAAGTGGAATTAGAGGTTTTTGAGTCACACATGATGTTTTGGAAGTGAGAATAGCCCAAAATAAATTTTGGTGAAAATTCCCAAAAAATTAATTATTTTTGGGAAAATAGGGAAAAATAAAGGGAAATTAAAGTGATAAAATTATTTTAATTACCTAAGGACTCCAAAAATCCAAGGAAAAATATGGATACACTCACTAGGAATATATATGAATTTATACAATTGTTTCCAAGCATTGGAAATACAGGAAATACTTTATGGGGAATTTATTTCCGAATTCCTATCGGTAAGGACCCGATTTCGGAGAAAATGTGAAATAAATATCTAGAGGTCTTGAAAAATTCCCAAAACTTTCAGATCACACTCTTGGAATAAATAGGGAATTATCATGAAAATAAATGGAATTTTTGAAGCCCCTAGCTATTTTTCCTAGTAGAGGGCAAGAAATCGGGTATTATGTGACCGAATGAATTTTTAAATTACCCTAACTAATTCCATTGCTTCCTAACCAGTTTTTACCATTTAGTTAGCATCCAACAAGGCCCAAATTCGTGCTCACCATGATCAGAACAGCTGGCTTGTGTGCTGGGCAAATTTTCAACCATTGGATCAACTCTCTTGGAAAGTGAGTCAAAGCATGTGTGGCTAGGATTTGTTCTTCATTTTGGCCGACCTTTGCACTTATTTTGGGGCAGAAATAGCTGCCCAAGGGCAGGTTTTTGGGCAGTAAATGAGGTCTATAAATACCCCCACAAGGCACTCAAAATTCGGACATAATTGGGACAATAGAGGGGAGGTTCTGCACAATTTTCTTCTTGGCTTCCAAACACTCTTCAAATCACTCCCAATCCAAGGTTAATCATCAAGCTTTAATCCAAGACTCCTTGAGGTATGTTTAGGCTTTAATTTGATGCTTTTTCCATGGTCAAACCATGACTTAATTTGAGGGCAAAGTGCTGTTTCATTTCTGTTGTGCTGGAAGTGCTAGGAAAGGATAGGAAATTGAGTATGAGTTGTGTTGTTGATGTTTGGTGCGGTTTTGAATGGGTTATGGAAGAAATTACCCTATGAACTATGACTTTTCAGTTCAGCCAACTCAAGAACTCAAGGGTAGGAATTGTTTCAATAAGTTTTAATGGTCCCAATGGATTTAAAATGTGATGGTATGTAGGATTATGCTAAGGAAGTATGTTCAAATTCATTGGAATCAAATATGAAAATTTATGAACCTAAGAGGAAGTGTTTAGCCATCTTGAATATATGGAATTATGATTGGATTTTGATGGTTTTGATGCTTCCATTGAACTCCTTGGGCGTTTTTGTGTAGGGTTATATGGAGGAATTGAATTTGGAAGCATTAGAAATCAAAGTTGGAAATTTTGACATTTTCCTTGGAAAAATTCGTTTCTGTTTTAACCAGAACTTAAGGAAGGGATTTGATTTTGTATAATTTGATTTGATATTTGAATTCTATATGAAAAAACCATGTAGGAATGGCCAAGTAAGTTTCTTGAATCAAAAGGAAAACAATTAGGCCAAAAAATCCTAAGAAAAAGGGTTTAATGTTTAAGTAATAGGGAATGTGTTTGAATAATTGTTGAATGATTGGCATTGGTGTTGGTTTGATAGGTACCTTGCCAGATCCTCAAGAAAACATCTTGAACTTAAAGGAAATCAAGGACTAAGTACCAAAAGGTAGCATTGAATTACATTTGATTGCTTTCTTGCTTACATTGATGTGTTAATGTGTATGTGTGCAATGTGTGCCATGATGTGACTAAGCTTTATTGCAAATGTTGATTGCAATGTTTGAAGTATGTTGCCTTGGCATTATGTCCATTGAATATTTGTATGATAGCTTACTTTCCATGGCATAAAAGCATGAACATATAAACAAGATAAATGCACAAAAGCATTGCACGTAGTGTTTGCAGGAATGCATGATAATTGTGATTCTGTGCTACTGGGATTTCTTTGAAATCTCACTCTTATATTTAACACCACTTAGGAGGGAGTTCAAGCAAGGGAAAAGGCAAGGAAATTGTCTCGGAGACCTAATGAACAATTAAAGTACCCTAGTGTAAATTTTGAAACTTGTTATATAATATTATGACTCTGAAAATGTTTGTTGGATAATAGCTCCTAAGGGGAGCCAAGCATGTATGTCTATGTTTAAATATATGAAAGCATAGTAGAATGTATGTTCAAGCTTGTATTAAGCCCCAAATGATTAAGGATGGGTAAAAGGTTATGAAAGAGCCAAAACAAGGGTAATTAGGGGATAACATTTGACTAAAAAGGACCAAACTTGGTGCATACGAAATAAATAGCAAATGTTTGAATATAGATTTGAAATTTGGCAGACTAATAGATCATATTTTTAGCTTTAAATCAAGTAGTAGATCATTAAATTTGGAATTTTGTAGAAAGAGTTATGCCCTTTCGAAGTTGGATAAAAATACTAGGAATTTCAGAATTTTCCAAATGAACAGTACATAATTGTGTGGAAACTAGCATTGATATTTGAGAAATTGATACCTGTGAACATTTTTCCTATGTAGAGCATTTCATAAGCTTCACGTGAGACTTAGAACCACTTTGTTCTGATTTTTCTACATTTAGTTATGATTTTTCAAAGTTGACCTGATTTTTAAGGGTTACATGAATAGTAACCAAAATCAAAATTTTAAATCTTGGTTTTTACCTACTTTGAGCATCGTGTAACGATTCCAAATAGTTCTAAAGGATGTATAATGGGGTTTAAAATGAAGGTGTGACAAATTACCTCTCTGAAGGTAGTTATAATCCTTCGTCAAAAAAGTTATATTATATTTGCAAGAGCTAGACATTCTCTACAAGGATTGTGGTAACAACTTGAATGGAGTGATAGTGATATATCCTTTATCAGTGGTACTGGAAATGGTGAACGGCTAATTGCTTTAGCATGAACAAGGCATTTGCCCATGAGGGCCAATTCTCTAACAAGGATAGCGAGAAGCTGCTAGACTAAAGTGCGGAGTAAATCCTACCATAAGGAGAGCAAAACTAGCCTAGCATATTAGAAAGGTATTATGAGGCAGATACCTATGACTCCTTAAACTTAATAGGTACTGTAGCATCATAATAGGTAATGAGAACGTGATAATATAAACCCTCTCTTGATATTGTTCAAGTTGAGAAGAAGCAGTAAGGACTGCGAAGTCCTAAAACAAGGCAGATTATGCCACATCCAGTAATATGGCATTTAGGAATAGGGATATTTCTAAATAATTAAGGGTAAAAAATGACAAGAAGAAATAGAAGAATTTTGGTGGAAAATAATTGTTATAGTTTTCTAAGCCAATTATGAAAAGTTTGACTAATCAAGAAAAATTGGTCAAGAATAATTATGAAAAAATATTTCCAAGCCTCAAAAAATTAAGGAAAAGATAAGGACAATGTTCCTTGAGAATTATATGGGATTATAAAATTGGTTTTATGACCAAATTGCCCTTAGAGAAATTACAAAGGAATTTAAGGGCGATTTAAGCTAGTTTAAGGTCCTTTATTTGAAAAATTTCAAATAAATATTTGGAAGGAGAATAAAATCCCAAAAAAATTCCTATGATATCCCAAAAAATTATAACAGATTATGGAATGAAAAGAAGACCCTCAAGTATCCAAGATTTTTTCCAGTTCCTTTGAAAAGTGGAAAAATCATTAAAGAGAAGGAAATTAGTTTTCCTTTTTATTTAATTATTGGGAAATTAAATTTGAGACAAAGAGGGCAATTTCGAAAGATAAAAATGAGGAGAATAATTTATGGATCTGATAGAAATAAATTACAGAGGCCAGAGCACTGTAATTATAGAAAAGAAGTTAAACCCTAGTAAAAGTGCACTGATAAAGTGAAGACTAGAGTTTTGCACTTTACTTAGCCCACAAGTTGCCACTTGTCAAGCCTCTAATGGATGGTAATTAAAGCTTTCCAAGTGTCAAGCATTAAGTGGACAGGATCTGGACTTTGGAATTTAATTACATTATAATTTATTTAATTAAGAGAAAGGTTTCAAGACTAAGTAGGAGGGTGACACTTGGCAACTCATTTATGATGGTAGTTGGGATATTTTGATGCATTAATTAAGCTCTTCCTCCCTGTAAATCAGATCATAATGTGGCCAAGGAGAGATCAAGAGAGAAAAGAGTGAGCTTGAAGGGAAATCAAGAGAAAAGCAAGCTACTTTGATCTTTCAACTAAGATTCAAGCTTGGTAAGTTGTTCTAAGATGATTCCTTGCTTGTTTACTTAAGTTGTATGGTTGAAAATCCTAGTTTCTCTTCTCTTTTGATGCTGGCCAAAACATATATATTGTAGAGGAGGAAGTTTTCTTGGTAAATCTTGTTAGAACACCTTAACTCATGATGTTTTCAAGTGGTTTAAGATGTTGTTAGAAGTTTTTCATGGTGGGTTTGTTAGAAGGACCTTTCGGCCACTTTCAAAACTGAACCTTAGGATGTCTTTTTCAAAGTTTTGAGGCTTCCATTGTGTTCAAAATGGAAAATGGTGTAGGATAAACCTAAAGAGCAAGTGTTGGAAGCATTAAAACGAAAGTTGCAATATTTGGATTTTGAACCCTAATGGTTTGGTCAGTTCAAAACTAAAAGAAGGAATTTTATTTTGTTAGGAATGAATCAAGAGGGAATTTTTAGGATTTAAGGAAACAAACTCTAAAATTTAAAGAACAAAGGTGGAAGCTTTAAGGGACAAAGGTTGTCCTTGAGTTATGTTGTTGATTTTTATGTGGAATGGTTGATGATTCTTGCTGTCCTTTTGTGGATTGCCATGTTAGGGTTTGGAATTTGTGGAAGCAAGAAAGAGGAACAAGAAAATCAAAGAGCATTGGATCAAGGTAATAAGATTTAATTGACCTTAATGTTGAGATATTAATTGCTATGCAATTTTATGTGCTATTATGTGGTTGAACTAAATCATGAAGATGATAATGATTGTGTAGTTATACTCCTTGCTTTATGTGCCTTGGCTATTGTATGTTAGAGTGCTACATGTATGAGGTAAAGTAGTTCCCTATTAATAGCAAAATGTTGGAATGCTTCTAATTGATGCATGTTGATGTTTTGGTTGATTGATCTTGCTACTGGGATTTCATTGAAATCTCATCCCCCATATGTAACTAATATTTTAGGGACTGAATCATCAAAAGGGAGGCTAGAAATCCAAGGATTAATATGGTGATGAGACATGAGGAAATATTTATATTTGGTTATGTATAAGCATGTATGGTTGGAGCTGTAATCCCTAAGCAGGATGCCAAATTAGAGCCACGTTTTATTAAGTTACTGAATGATTTTCCACACAAAATTTGGTATGCTTGAAGTTTATGTCATGAGCTTCAAATGGATAGGAAGCACGTTAAAAATGGCCAACTACACGAGTTTTAATGATTTTTCAAAATTAAGGTTTAGAATCTGAAAAAGGGATTTTTGCAAAATGGACAGAGGTGACTTTGACGAAAACTCAGGTTTAGAGTACTCCCTCAGACCGGCTCTGAAAAAGTGGTATGAGAGACATTTGTAGTCACATGGATAGTGCTAGCTTCAACGATCTCATTGATTCCCTCGAAATCTTTGTAAGGAATACCATTTCTTGAGTTAGATGCAGAAGATTGGATCCTGATGATGACAGATATGCTGCCATTCATATGCTGATAGTAGAATGAGTTCTGTTGTTTGGATTAGATATTGGGATCTGATGTTGAGTTAATGGACCTAGAGCCTTGAGAGTTTTACTATTTCCCATTTTGGGTAGTCAGTTGGATTTTTGTAGCACTGACGTAGGACTTGTATTGTTACAGCTAACTGTAGTAGGTTAGTCTGGCATGTTTGATGGCTATGTTTGTTAAACTATATTGCTGTGATTGATGATTGATGCTTGAATGATGTATTATGAATGCATATGTTGTTAAATGAAATCCAAGCATGTTGTTTATTTCATGATCCTCAGATATGCTATCTGTTTAGTTAGCATATTGGTTAGAACTGATGAAACGCTTTGTTGTATAGACCCTCAGGACATGACGTAAAGGTCCCTCTCGATCTACTACGATTGATTTTGGATCACTTAGAATTGCAATAAAAGGCTATTGAAGGGATGAGGATGGCACAAGCTAGCCAGGAACAAGAAAGCGACACTGTAATAATAGCAGCAGTAGCAGTGAAAGTGCCTGACCTCGATAAGAGGCAGCCCAAGGAAGAAACCTCAGTAGCACAAGCAACAGAACATTTGCCTAGATCGGCAATGCCAGCAGTAGACCCCGACAGCATCCAGCAGTGGATGACTCGCTTTTGCAAGCACAATTTGCCATCCTTCGATAGAGTGATTAACATCCAAGCAATAGATGACTACATTAACCACTTGGAAAATATTTTCAAAGTTCTGGACTGTCCGACTAAGCAGAAAGCCCAAATGGCTATTTACCAGCTAGAAAAGGATGCCGATCATTAGTGGAAGAATACCAAGATTCTTCTAGATGCTTAGAACACAAGAGTGACATAGGAAGTGTTCCTGGAGCAGTTTTATGAAAAGTACTTCTGTGGTCAATCAGGAACGAAAGGGAAGCTGAATTCCTAACCCTAAAGTAGAAGGATAATGAGCCATTTGATGAGTACTTAGCTAAGTTTGTATGTCTTCCTCACTACTTTAGTTATCTGTGTTACCATGATGATGAGAGGCAGATGACCTGAAAGACGGTCAGAGCACTGAAGTAGTCCTTAAGGGAGATGATTGCTCCTAGGCAGTTTAAGCACTTCAACATTGAGGCTTGCCGAATTATAAAGAACAGCTTAAATCATCATTTGGTGATTGAGCCTACTCTCAAGTTAGAGAAGGGAGATCAGGGTGGCACCTCTTATAATGCCAACAGGAAGAGGAAGAGGCTATGGGGTAACCGAAAGAGTAAGAAGGGAGGCAAGCCCTTAAATAGCAAGAAATGCCTAGTTGTGGCAAGAGTCACGGTGATAGAATGTATATGGTCAAGAAAAACATTTGCTACACTTGTGGCAAGTCCAGACACTTCTCAAAAGAATGCCCGTAAAATACAGAGAAGCCAAGGTCATGCACCTAAGGAGGACTATTTGTCATCACAAGGGAAGAAGCCTAGAACTCTCTGAAAATGATCCAAGGAACAATCATTCTTAACAACTCCCCGGTGATTGCAATGTTTAATTAGGGTGCTAGTTATTCTTTTATTTTGTATGCTTGAGCTAAAAGACTTGGCTTGATTATGAACATGTTGCCTTGTGATATACATGTGTCTACACCAACACATAATAGGATAAATACATCTGATGTGTGATTAAACTGTATAGTTGGTTATGAGCACTGTTGTACTGCCTTAGACTTGATGTGTATGCCTTCCATGAAGTTGATGGGGTAATTGGATTGAATTGGTTGCCGTCCTATAATGGTAAGGACAAAACCCTAATCCTACCCTTAAGAGAAATGGAGTTAAATCCGGAAATTAAGTTAAACTTCATAACAGATGCCTAAACAAGCAATGGTACGATGAATGAAGTTACGTAAGACTAGCAGAGATTAAGAGAAAAGTGTGTATTCATCATGATAAACCAAGGGAATTAATGGCAATGGAGGAATACAGAGTGATTACCAAGGGAGGTGTTAACTTCCATCACTGCAAACAAGGATTCTAGTCATGACGAACAAACACAATAACTCTCAGATGTTGAGATGGTATCTCAACGAGACATAACAACTTTTAAAGGTCGCAGAGAGTAAGATAAGTAGAAGTCAGGAAGAGAGCAGTAGTCACTATTTAGAGTTACCAGATTCCCCCTCAAAAAGAAAAGTAATGATAAGGAGTTAAATAAGACAGTTAGGGGTTGAGTCTTTACACCACTAATAAGGTGTAAGTGGCAACCTAAGCTGGACAAACTCTTACAGCCTCGTTAGGGCTAGGGCACCATAATAAAGTAGCTATCTCAAGTCCTAGAATAGATGAATAGGGATATTGAGATAGTGAAGTTAAGATGGAAAGCCCTAGTAAAATGTCTTAAGAATCAAGAAGAAGAGGACGAGACAGATAGCTATACAGGGAACTAGCTTAGAGGTTGGCATGTTTCCCTTAATGTTAAAAGATACTCAGTCACTTGGGGTTTAGGTTGAGAGGCACCCTTTTCAAGGGATAAGTTCTTGGCTAGGAATCTTCCTAGAGAAAATGGGAATTGATCCTCCAAGTTAGAATTGATGTTGCTCAAGATGGAGCAAGGTACCCTATCCAAGCAGGAAAGGGAAGCAACCGAGGCAAGGTAAGCAGAGTGACCTTACCCAATGGAAGTATGACTAGCCAAGAATGAAGCTAGGCTTAGATGTATCTGAGCGTAGCAGAGTACTAGAGCAAGTAGAAAGAAGAAGAACCTTAAAGTCCTCTCCCTATGACTTCCAAAAGCAACTACGAACATAAAGAGAGGCACCTTTTTAGGGATGAGATGTCTAGTTTGCACGCTACAGATATAACAACCAGTAAGAGCTTGCCCTCCTTGCATTTGAAATACAAGGCATTATGCATGTTAGAGTATGCTCCTACTGAAAGGTAAAGTAAAGAAAAGAGAAGTTGCATAAGTCCTCTCTCCGTAATGTTCTAAAATAGTAAGAAACGGTAAGAGCAGTTGGAGGAATAAGAGAACTCCTAAGACAGATTGGCTTAGACACCTAAAGAGACAAATAGGCGGACTAGGGAACTGACATGAAGTTTAAGAGAATAGTATTGGTTCTTGGAATAGTTTTAGGGAATTATTAGTTAGGTGACCAACTGAGAGGAGGTGACTATACTTAGTCCTATGGTCAAAAGTCTCCCAGAGATCTTAAGAGTATGATACCACTTCAGGAAGATAAGGACCAGGGATGAGTTGAGGATGTGGAAACCTCCTGCAGTTGTAAACCGATACCGAGAGAGTACCCATGACTTCCTTCCAGATAACCTTATCATTAATTAGACTGGGTTTAATTTCCTTTTGATTAACAGTGGAGAGCTAAAGTTAGAAGAATTAGAGCTGTAAGACATGAAAAAGAGACATTCAGGCTAGTCCTAGATAGAGGAAGAACCCATGTGATATAGAGACAGACTAAGTATTGATGGGTAGATCCTTAAGATGAGGCGAGAGACAAGAATGTAAGCTGAAAAGACCTGACTAAAGATAGATCAGGAAAGGGGTCTAAGACAACAAAGTACCAGGGTTGAGCCTATCAAAATCAGTACCTCAGTTTCCCGTCAGCACTGTTTAGTTAAGTGTTTCAGGCAAGAGTAGCCCAAGGAAGGGTGACCTTGGGAAAAATGTGAGAAAGTGCAAAAGCCAGAAATGTTAGCCATTTTGGCAAGAATGCACTAAGTCCAACAAAAAACAGGAGATGAAGTTAAGGAAGCTATTAAGCTACTGAGTGTCTTAAGCAGTATTTTTTTGGACTGAGACCCAAGATTTACTTGAAGTTTTGGAGGTCCTTACAAAAGAAATGGACACTACTCTCAAATTCAATACAACCTACCATCCTAAGACGATGGGCAGACACAGAGAATTATACAAATATTAGAAGATATGCTACACGGATATGTGCTTAATTTCGATGGAAACTAGGATACGTACTTATTGTAAGTCGAATTTAGTTAAGATAACCATTTCCATTCAGTATCTGAATGGCGCCATATGAAGCACTTTATGGAAGAAAGTGTAGATCTCCCTTGTGCTGGATAGAGTTCAAAGTATGGTCCTAATTTAGTGGATCAGACTTCCTAATAGATTAAAGTTATTCAACAAAGACTTCTAATGGCTCAAAGTAGACAAAAGAGCTACTCAGACATTAAAGGAGATCGTTAAAGATTGAGGTTGGTGATTAAAGTGTAACCAACAATGAAAGTCGGTCGATCCTTAAAGATTAAGAAGTTAAGTCCAAAGTATGTTAGATCGTTTCAAATTTTGTCCAAGGCTGGACCAGTAGATTATAAGTGACCCTTCCCCCGAATGTAAGTCAAATTTATGATGTCTTCCATGTCTCCTAATGAAAGAAGTACCATTTAGACTCGACACATGTCATAAGTTATGATAACATTGTGATCCAAGACAACCCGTCTTTTAAGATCAGACTAGAGCGAATCATTGATAAAAAAGTCAAACAGCTGAGAAACAAGTAGTTTTTGTTGGTTGAGGTTGTCTAGAAAGGTCTTATACTGGAAGAAGCTACAAGGGAGATGGTGACTGAGATAAAGGAAAAGTATCCTGAAATTTTCTAATAAGATGCGTTTTAAATTTCGAGGACAAAATTTATTTAGGGGGGAGAATGTCACATCCAGTAATATGGCATTTAGGAATAGGGATATTCCTAAATAATTAAGGGTCAAAAGTGACAAGGAGAAATAGAAGAATTTTGGTAGAAAATAATTATTATAGTTTTCCAAACCAATTATGAAAAGTTTGACTAATCAAGAAAAATTGGTCAAGAATAATTATGAAAAAATATTTTCAAACCTCAAAAAATTAAGAAAAAATAAGGACAATGTTCCTTGAATATTATATGGGATTATAAAATTGGTTTTATGACCAAATTGCCCTTACAAAAATTACAAAGGAATTTAAGGGCGATTTAAGCTAGTTTAAGGTCCTTTATTTGGGAAATTCCAAATAAATATTTGGAAGGAGAAGGAAATCCTAAGAAAATTTCTATGATATCCTAAGAAATTATAAGAGATTATGAAATTAAAAGAAGACCCTCAAGTATACAAGATTTCTTCCAGTTCCTTTGAAAAGTGAAAAAATCACTAAAGAGAAGGAAATTAGTTTTCCTTTTTATTTAATTATTGGTAAATTAAATTTGAGACAAAGAGGGTAATTTGGAAAGATAAAAATAAGTAGAATAATTTATGAATTTGATAGAAAATAATTACAGAGGCCAGAGCACTGTAATTATAGAAAAGAAGTTAAACCCGGAGTAAAAGTGCACCGATAAAGTGAAGACTAGAGTCTTGCACTTTACTTGGCCCACAAGTTGCCACTTGTCAAGCCTCTAATGGATGGTAATTAAAGCTTTCCAAGTGTCAAGCATTAAGAGGAGAGGATCTTGACTTTGGAATTTAATTACATTATAATTTATTTAATTAAGAGAGCGGTTTCAAGACTAAGTAGGAGGGTGACACTTGGCAAGTCATTTATGATGGTGGTTGGGATATTTTGATGCATTAATTAAGCTCTTCCTCCCCCTAAACCATATCATAATTTGGCCAAGGAGTGATCAAGAGAGAAAAGAGTGAGATTGAAGGGAAATCAGGAGAAAAGCAAGCTGCTTTGATCTTCCAACTAAGATTTAAGCTTGGAAAGTTGTTCTAAGATGATTCCTTGCTTGTTTACTTAAGTTGTATGGTTGAAAATCCTAGTTTCTCTTCTCTTTTGATGCTGGCCAAAACATATATATTGTAGAGGAGGAAGTTTTCTTGGTAAATCTTGTTAGAATACCTTAACCCATGATGTTTTCAAGTGGTTTAAGATGTTGTTGGAAGTTTTTCATGGTGGGTTTGTTAGAAGGACCTTTCAGCCACTTTCAAAACTGAACCTTAGGATGTCTTTTTCAAAGTTTTAAGGCTTCTATTGTGTTCAAAATGGAAAATGGTGTAGGATAAACCTAAAGAGCAAGTGTTGAAAGCGTTAAAACCAAAGTTGCAATTTTTGGATTTTAAACCCTAATAGTTCGGTTAGTTCAAAACTAAAATTTTATTTTTTTAAATCCATATAGATATTTGGAATCTACATGAAAAATCATGTAGGAATGAATCAAGAGGGAATTTTTAGGGTTTAAGGAAACAAACTCTAAAATTTAAAGAACAAAGGTGGAAGCTTTAAGGGACAAAGGTTGTCCTTGAGTTATGTTGTTGATTTTTATATGGAATGGTTGATGATTCTGGTTTCCCTTTTATGGATTGCCATGTTAGGGTTTGGAATTTGTGGAAGCAAGAAAGAGGAACAAGAAAATCAAAGAGCATTGGATCAAGGTAGTAAGATTTAATTGACCTTAATGTTGAGTGTTGCATTGATTGCTATGCAATTTCATGTGTTATTATGTGGTTGAACTAAATGATGATGATGATGATGATGATGATGATGATTGTGTAGCTATAGTCCTTGCTTTATGTGCCTTGGCTATTGCATGTTAGAGCGCTAAATGTATGAGGTAAAGTAGTTCTCTATTTATAGCAAAATGTTGGAATTTTTGTAATTGAAGCATGTTGATGATTTGGTTGATTGATCTTGCTATTAGAATTTCATTGAAATCTCCTACCCCATATGTAACTAATATTTTAGGGACTGAATCATCAAAAGGGAGACTTCAAATCCAAGGATTAAAAGATGAGTAATGAGGAAATATTTATATTTGGTTATGTATAAGAATGTATGGTTGGAGCTGTAATCCCTAAGCAGGATGCCAAATTAGAGCCATGTTTTATTAAGTTACTGAATGATTTTCCACACAAAATTTGGTATGCTTGAAGTTCATGTTATGAGCTTCAAATCAATGGACAGCACGTTAAAAATGGCCAACTACACTATTTTTAATGATTTTTCAAAGTTAAGGTTTAGAATCTGGAAAAAGGATTTTTGCCAAATGGACAGAGGTGACTTTCACAAAAACCTAACACATTTTCAAATGGAATTGGTTCATAAGATTATTTTTCCTTGAAAGGGTATTTAAAGATATTTTCATAGAATTTTGAATGACTCCATTCAATTTTTCTATATTAAGTTATGAATTCTCGAAGTTGAGCTAGAAAACTAGATTTTTACCTAATGAACAGTAAAAATCTGAAAATCAGCATTTTTCATGGATTTTTGAGCCCAAAACCATCTAAGGTGGTCTAAAATGGTTTTAATTAAACCCTAAGTGGGTTCGATAGTAAGGTGTGACAGATTAGCATTAACATGATGATGAGCTAATAGACTTTAGAGGAGAGATAGTGCCTAGAGACTCACGAGGCAATATAAAAGGAAAGTGATCTAAAGCAGTCACCCCTAGGGTTAAAGAAATATGAAAGGCCTAAGATTCCAGAGTTGAAAGGAAGGGTTGAACAAGGTCCAAGAAAACACTATTGGTGTCTGTGATCAATCTTAGGGAATAATCAGTCGAGTTACCCACAGAGTAGAGGCAACTTATTTTATTACTTAGTCCTGTGGTCTTAGATCTTCTAAAGATCCTAACATGGAAAGTTGGCAATGGTAATATTTTAGGGTCACAGTAGATCCTAAAGAGGTTTATGGTGGAGCACAGTGGCTCTTAAGGTCGTGGTAGACCAAGCCTCAAGGGAAGGTACTAAACCGAGACGATGATACCTCTCGAGGCATTAGAAAGGGGATACACGTTAAGCCAAGAGAACGATACTTCTTGAGGCATAAGCATGGGACTACATATTAAGCCGTGAGGGTGGTTCCTCGTAAGGCATAATAAAGAGGTGACCGGGGATGAGTTTAAAATATAAAAACCTGCTCCAATGGTTAACTACTACTGAGAGAGTACCCTTGATTTTTCCATAGATACCATTATTGTCGATTAGGCCAAAGCTATGAGTCCTGAATAGCATGATTCAAGCAAGTTAATTGTGACATAGAAAGATGATATAAGGAATATTGATTTTCAAGGCAAAGAAAAGGATGGCTAAAGGTGCTGACACACCTGCTAAAGGCAGACGTTATCTGTGACAACAACTACTATTCTACCATATAAACGGCTTTGTGTGAAACCTTATATGGAACAAAGTACTGATCACTATTATAGTGGACTGAATTAAGCATGAGAAGGGTTACAGTCCAAAAATGGTGATCATGTTTGAGAATAAATAAAGATGATTGATAAGGATCGTTAACCACATAAAGTAGGTGGAAAGGGTAGGCAGACATAAGAAGTAGGCTATTAGAAATTGTGGTTGGGAGGAACTAACCATAGGAATGGGTTAAACCCTAAGGGACAAAATAAGTAAAGCTGAACACCCTTCCAAGTTTTATTAAGAGTTGGCCTAAAAGCAAACAAGATTGACCCTACCCCTAACTTTAGTCAGATTCATGACGTTTTCTATGTTGCTCAAGTGAAAAAGTACCCACCAGATCCCTCTCATACCTTGGAATATGAAGACCTAGGTTTGCAGGATAACCTTACTCCTGAGAAAAAGCTGGTGAAAAGTTACCGATTGACGACTTAAACAGCTACGAAGTAAAACAATTCTAATGGTAAAAGTAACCTGGAGGGGTCTAACTCAGGAAGAGGGTACGTGGAAAAAGAAAGATGACATTGATTTGACTGTGTCATTTTGCCTTGGGGTCAAATGCAAGGAATTTAACAAATTACAAGGATTGCAGCACAATGATGCAAGTCGGGTCGTGTTCACTTTTGGGAGCCTTTGTTGATGACCTAAGCTAGACTAAATGCCATGCAATGCAATGAAAAGGGGTTTTGGGTTTTAAGATTAAATTGAAATGTAACTAAACTATATGTAATGGAAATAAAACTAAGCTACTATATTTTTGGTATTTTTGATAAGATGATGATGGAATGGAAATGGATGATAGGAAATCTCTTACAAATGGTTTTAATGGCAATCATAGTCTACTTAAGATATTAGGAGTTTTATAAAATCATTAGGTTTTCTAGAATAACAACCTCAATGACTCATTGAGTCCAATGTTTAAATTAGTGAATTTCATTAATGAAAACATTGTTAAGCTCCCCTAATATGCAATTTAAGAATAATTAATGCAATTGGTTTAATGTAACCCACAATCAACTCAGTATCAAAACACAACCATGCAAGATGAGAGAGAATCAAGAGAGTTACAAAGAAGCATATATGTAACCACATATATTTAAGCATAAAATTCTACATTAATCAATCCAACTACAAATGTGATCATTAACTAATAATTACAGTATCAATCCAAGAGTCCAATTAAGAATTTACAAGTCCTAGACCTAGGAAATCATAAATTCAGAGCTAAAAAACTGAAGACTGAAACTAAACTCCCCTTTAATTATTGCAAACTCATGCCACTCCACTATCTTCAAGAGTTAGCAAACCCTAGCTCTCCATACCTTTGAAAATAGCTCCAACCAGAGTGGAATCTTTAGCCATAGCAGCTGGGAGTGGAAGGAAGTAGAATGGAGTAAAGGAAATATGAAGGAAATGGATGGAAAAAGAGATGGAGGTGGAGAGGCAAGAAGATAAGAGAATAGGGTTGTTAGAGATAATAGAATGGAATAATTGTCAAAAATAGGGTTTCTAGGGGTTTTAGGGGTCAATCTAGGTCGAGTCATATGAGTAGAGGGTCTATTTTTGTGTTCTGGATCCAGATTTGACATTACTGATATGAAGGAGTTGGTCACGGTGAACTCAAAAGGGCAAACTATTCTAGAGAGGAACTTCAATGAAATTCTAAGAGTTTGCCATGGTGAACTATTCCAGAATAGTCACTGATGCTCATTTTTAGACTTTTTGCCACAGTACAGTATTTTCTTGGCTGCAACTAACTATTCCAGATTCAATATTTTGACTTCTCATGTTTTGTAATGCTTTAATCTTTAATCTTGGCTCTAATTCTTAAGTTTCCTACAATGAAAAGCAACAATTTGAAGCATCAATTGTTCTAGAAATAAATTGAATACAATTAATATCCAATTATGACAATTTCACTCTTAAAAAGACTAACTCAAAGCAAGAACTCTTAATCTAAATTAAGCAAAATTATCATCAAAAGGAGCCAAAATCTATGATAAAAACCCTTAAAATGGTATGAAATAACATAGAATAACTAGCTTCAATCATGACATGAAGATCAGACACCCAGAACTGATTAAATAAGGTACGTTTCTAAATTTGGAGGATGAAATTTATTTAAAGGATGGAGGAATTGTCATATCCCGAGAACTTTCATCTGGACATAGGGAATTAAAAATTGGGATGAGGGCCAATATAGAAACTAGACGGGGAGACGAAACAACTTTTGATATGAAGCCCCGATAAGGTCTAGGCTAGCATTTTCATAATTATCGGCCTAGGAAGGGCGAAACAGGAAATTTTGAGAAAAATTTTAGAAAATTCCCGAAAAAATGGTAAAGGTATAAGTTAGAGGTTTTGGAAACTTGGTTGAGGCCCAAAAGGTAGAATTATTGTGAAAATAAATTATTATGGAATTTCCCATAGACGGAGGTTTTTGGAGAAAATATTGAGAAATCAGAGGAAAATAATTATTTTAATTGTTTATAGTGCTTAATAATTTTGGAAAACATATTGGACAAATCATTTAAATATTTGTTAGAATTTATAAAATCAGTTTTAGGCCTTGGAAGTTTAGGAATTAATTTTAGGGAATTTATTTTCTTGATGTGACACTTATAAAGGCCTAATCAGAAAAAATTCAAAATACATACCTAGAGGCAGTGAAAAGTTCTGAAAATTTTTAGATCATGTTCTTATATTAAAAGGTAAAGTATCATGGAGAGAAATGAATTTTTGGAGGTCTAGATAAATTATGGAATGCTACTAGTGAATAGTACTGATAAAGTGTCGAAATGGTTTGGCATTTTGATTTGGTTTGTGGGCCATCTTTTTGGATCATCCTAAACCATTTTTTGGGGCCCATATTAGGCCTAATTAAGGCCCGATTTCCTATAGCTTCTGGACCCTACTATTTTTAATTAAAATAAAACCCAAAATTGTTGAATAATTGTTGGAAAACTCCAGTAATGGACACTTGTATGGATTTGAAGTTATAATGCACTTGATGGCTGCCAACTCATCCTATTGCGTCATATTTTGGGCATCCAAATTAGGGAGCAAATGGCTGATTGGTTTGTCTATATATACCCCTCCCTAAAATACAAGAAAAATGTTAGAAAATTAGAAAAAGAGGGGGAGGTGTTGCCACTTTGTGTCCAGACCAAGGAGACCAAAATTTGTGAGGTATCTGGGCAAGGACTCATTCATTCAGTTTTTATCAAGGAAGCATCAAGATATGTTCACGCCTTTCTATGCCTAAGTTTCAAGCTAGTTTAGTTAGGGTTTTGGCTTGAAATTTCAAGGGAACATGCCACCCAATTTTGGGTGAAACATGTGCTTTTGAGGGAAGGATAGAAACCTTAAATATCAAGTGGAATAAGCTTGCTTAAGTGATGTATGGAGTGGTTTTTGAAAGAAAATCAACCTAGGGTCCTATGTTATTCATTTCTATCAAGGGGTGTCTATGGGGCAGCAGTTTGTTTTGTATTGATTTGATGATTCCAATGGGTTTAGAATGTGTTTTTGTGTAGGGATATACTAAAGAAAAGTGTATAAAATCATTGGAATAAAAAATGGAATCTTTGGAAAGTCATATACCCTATTCGGCCAAACCAGTTTCATGGGGAAAGAGTTTGATTTTTGAAAAACTGATTGGATATTTGAATTCCTCATGAAAAAATGTATAGGATTGAGCCAAGAGATCATTGATTCTAAAAGAGGAACTATTTTGTTAAAAATCCAAGAGAAAGAGGGAAAATGTTAGGTTAAGGTTAAAGTGTTATATTTAAGTTGTTTAGTTTTTGATGTGGCTTGTATTTATGCTTGAATTAGTAGGTTTTGTGAATACAAGGAGAGGATAATTACTTCAAGGATGTTGAAACCCATTAAGCTTGAAAGGTAGCATTGAACTTATAATTTGATTGTTTATCTAGCTTGCTTGATGTGTTATGTTGATTGCTTTGATTTAATGGATTTATTTTATTGAAGTTTATTGATTTTATGACACTTGATATGCTTTGGCCAAATGCATAATAATACATCATTATGAAATTATGATGGTTTCCTCTCATGGTATGATGCATAACATGATTTTATGTGACTTAAGAATATCTTGAGGTTTTATGACATATCACATTATGCATCACTTGATTTACATGAGAATTATAGTTCAATTGCTACTAAGATTTCTATGAAATCTCATTCCTCCTATGTCAATTCAGGTATCAAATAGGGGATGGTCTATGCATGGATCAAGACAAGGCAATGGTGTTGGGTTAGAGAGCTTTGATAGCTTCCAATAAATTATGAAATATTTTGTAATGTTATATTGAACTCTATGACAATATTGTAATGACTTATGGATGGTATTTTGATGCAATTATATGTGTATGATGTGCACTAATGCTGAAATTATGAATGGTGGAATGTCCAAAGGATATGGAAAAAGTAAAAAGGAAATAAAATTCAAGAAAATGGGGATTAGGGGATAAAAGTATCCTAAATAAGGCCATATTGGGGCACATAAAATAATAATCAAATGATAGAATCTAGACCTAAGATTTTTTAAGCAAATAGATCTCATTTTTATCTTTAAATCAAATGGTAGATCATTAAATTTGGAGTTATGTGCTAAGAGTTATGCCCACCCAAAGTTGGGCTAAAATACTGAAAATTCGAAAATTGACCATATGAGCAATGCACTTTGTCAAATTTTCTGGTGCTGTTCTGGATGGAATTCAATCCAATGAATATTTTTCCTCTAAAGAAATCTTAGCAAGCTTCAAAGGAATATTGAAACCACCTCATTTTGATTTTTGTAGAATTAGTTATGAATTTTCAAATTTGACTTAAAATCCAGTGACTAGTATACAGACAGACTGAGAATGAAAAGCTTTGAACTTGAAATTTCTTGCTCAGAAGCTTTAGAAAATGCATTATAATCATCCTAATTAATGTATAATAAGGCAATAAAGGAGGTGTGACAACTTATTATGCTTATTAACTAGTTACATATCATTCTTTCTTGGATTCAAGTTCTTCTGCATATTCTTGTGAGCATCTAAGTAAGGCAAAACTTCATCCGTGTTGTTTAAAATATATAGACGTGCCTGCATTACAACTTCTCTTGACATAGACCTCACTATGACATCCTGTGTTCCCTTGCTTCTCCCTTGATCATGTCGAGATTGAGCAAGTCAAACTACCTTTACTCTATCAAGATATGCGTTACAAAACTTAATTGCCTCCTCAGCTACATATCTCTCAATAATTGATACCTCAGGACGTTAAGGATTCTTAGAGTACCATTTTAGGATTTTCATGTATCTCTCAAATGGGTACATCCACCTTAAGCACACAGGGTCACAAAGTCTTATTTCTCGAACAAGGTAAGTTATCAAATGGACCATAATGTCAAAAAATAATGAAGGAAAGTGCATTTCCAATTAGGAGAGGATCATATAACCTTCATTTTCTAATTTATCTAACTCAGAAATTTGCTGCAAATGGCATTGAAAAACATACAAAGTATTGTAATAGTGCTTCTCATATTATTTTTTATAATGCCTCGAATAGCAACTAGAAGTAATTATTATATCAACACGTGACAATCATGAGACTTTATCCCTGTTATCTTCAAATCTTGCATTCAAACAAGTTTGCTCAAATTAAAAGAATAACCTTATGGCATCTTAATGCTATCGACAAAACCATAAAAACTTGTTTTCTCTTTCTTTGATAATATATGTGCAGCTAGATGTAAATAAACCCTCTTACCCTCTCTTTCTTATGGGTGGATGAGCTTTCTTATTCCAATTTCAACTAAGTCCTGTCTTGCATTGATTTCATCCTTAGTCTTTCCACTTATATATAAAAGTGTACCAACAAGACTCTCAAACATATTCTTCTCCACATGTAGTCAGATGTAATTGCTAAAAAAATAGTCATATGTAGTCAATGAGTAATAAAAATATAAAATTAGCCAAAGATATATAAGTTTTGTAAAATAGTTAATAACAAATTATTTTTATTATTTTAATCAAAATCACAAATATTCTTCATAACATATTTCAACATGCATAAAGTTTTATAAAAAATAAAATTAGATTTGTATATAAAATTTAGATTTTTGCAAAAACAAATTAAAACATGTACTTAAAGAAACAAATTTTTGTAAAAATATTATTCCTTTTAGGTGCTCTATTCTAATTTTCCCTATAACAAATCTCAAATTATTCAAAAAAAAAAGACAAATCAATCAATCAACCAAACCAATAATGTAATAAACGAAAAATAGGATAAATTTGAAGAAATATAACAAATAAAACAAAAGTAACAATTCAATCTCAAACCAATTCAATAAAAAAAGATTCTTAAAGCTTAAACTTTTAAATCCAACACGAGAACACAAATGATATTCATTTACCATGAAATTTTAAACAATACTTTATCATCAATCAAAGGTTCACAATGGAAAAAAAATTTCACAAAACACTAAAGATATTATTTATTAGTAAAAATTCTCAATCTTATTACAAAAAATACCAAAAACTCGAAATAAATATCAAAAAATTATTAAAAAAATCAAAAACTTTAAAACCAATCAACCTTAAACATTTAAACATGTTTCTAATGCTGTATAGAGGAAGGAATTGAGGTTTTCTAGCACCGAATGCTACTAATCAACACCTCAAACACATAAAAAAAGCAAAATAAACAATACAAGACATCCAAAATGTAAAACCAATCAACCCATTTGAAATATAATAGATTTTTATGGTCAAAACATCCAAGAAATCAAAAGAAAATGAAAAGAATGAAAGAAGAGGATACTCACTCAGTGGAGACGATTCAAATGTGAGGAGATAGGTGGCAGTGGTACACAGCGGCAAGCAATCGCGAGTGAAAGAGAGAATTTTAAATAGCCGGAAAGAGAGGGGAATCGTCAGTAATGGTAGTTCAGTGCTAATGGGACAATAGGGGACCATGACGTACTGAGGTGAAACTGTGAAAATGTGAAAAACTGAACCCTATCGCGGTATAATTCAAAAATTTTCATGGCAATTTTATTAATGACAGCTGTGAAAGGTGAAGAGTCACAACAGTTATTTAGAAAAATACCACCACCTTTTTTGTCCATGGTGTTTTCTTCTTAACCGCTGTTGTTTTGTATCATTATATGTATTTTTCCTAGTAGTGGATCATAAAACCCTAAGATAAAGGTTAAAGGGTTAAGGTTTTAGGTTTAAGTGTTAATGAAGTTGTTAAAGTTAATGGTGGTGCCATTGTTGATGTTTGATTGATAGGTATTGCCATTTGGCAAAGAAGGGCTCAAGAACAAGAGAAGGAAATCAAGGAATCAAAGCTATTAAAAGGTAGCAAGAACTTTTAATTTTAGTGTTAATTTGTCTTGGTTGTTTGTGTTATGTGTTTGTGCCATGATATGGTTGAGTTATCAATGTGAAAATATGATTAACTCCTTGCATTCATGCTTTGGCAAATATGTTTAGTTGATTTGCTTAATGGTATGTTATGTGTTACCTTCCTATGGCATAATAATGGTATGCTTATGGCATGGTAATGATTAGGTTTAATGCTTGCATATAACAAGAATTGACCTTGCACTTTAATGCTATAAGTATTATTCTTTGCTACTAGGATTCTTTGGAATCTCACTCTATTATGTTTGATTCCTAACCATTTAGGGGATGGAAGTTCCAAAGGAAAAGGCAAGGAGGTGACTTTAGCTTGAATATTTTGATTATGTTATGATATTTTTGGATTTTGTTATATGTTACGTGTAATTATTTGACTCCTTGGTTATTGTATGCTGCACCTTATGGTTAAGGTATGGTTTTAAATTGATTACCATGATAACTAATAGTTTTGAGATGGCAAAATATTATGGTGCAAGATTAGGGTTTATAAAGGATGAAATTTGATCTAATTACACCTAAATTTTGATGCACATATTTTTAAGCAAATGGATGAGTTTGACTATGAAACTTTGTAGTCTAATAAATCTCATTTTTAGCTTTAAAATGAGTGGTAATTCATTAAAATTAGAGTTTTATGAAAAAAGGTTATGCCTATCCAAAGTTAGACATCAATTCTGAAAAATTGAAAAATTGACCAAATAAACAATGCATCTTTACATAGAAACTAGGCATACATGAGATGGATTCATAACTTGGAATATTTTTTCCCTAGATATCTCTCTAAAAGATTTAAATAGAGCTTAGAACTACTTCATTTTGATATTTCTAGAAATAGTTATGATTTTTAAAGTTGGCCAAATTTTAGGGTTATGTGAATAGTAACCAAGTAGATTGGTTTTGAAATTTGAAATTTACCCACTTAAAGACTTGATGAATAGTTCTACTTGCCTTTATTTGATATAAAAAAGGGTTTGAAACTAAGGTGTTACAAAATGAACACCCCAATTATTGAACAGAAATCAGATATCTTTCACCTCAATTTAACAAACAGTAACTCATTTGCAATACTCATTGTTAATTGGGGAGCAATCCTAGCCGAAACTTGCCCCATATCCTTACCATTTTCCTTTAATATGCAATAAACGAATTTATCACCACTTGCTTGCATGATTACAAGCAATATTTTCAAACAAATAAATCAAACACATTGATCATCATTCTAAATAAAATTAATACATAATCAAAACCATAAAAAATCTCAGTACTTTACAAATGGAAAATTAAATCACAAAACCATACTTTGACATGAAATGGTCTACTTTAGGAATGGAGGGATGGATGAAGATTCTCAAAGAAAACATGGGGTTTGAGATTCTCTCTCTTAGCTAAAATCACAACACAAACAGGTTAGATCCATTGTGTAGAAAAACACACAACCACTATTTAAACATATTGATGATATAATTAAAGGATTATTCAAAATATATTGACCATACATTTAAACTCTTAGACTTTACATAGTTGGATAATGACAATAACATGATTGGATATGTCCCATGCCAAGAACTAGAGAATCTCATCTGCAAAACCCCCCAGAGTATGTACTAAAGCTTCTTTGTTCTAAAAAACACAAACAACACAAATAAGAAGGATATGTATCTAGTGAAGATAAATAACACAAAACATATGGCTACCCATTACGGAAACAACTTTTGTGTATACCCATCATCTATCAGTTCCTGATAAGTCTCATTATTTACATATATTTCTAGCCCTAAACTTATGCTTTTGCCATCTATATTTGCATACTTTGGGCATAATTAGCTTCCATTGTGCATAAGAGTTGGTGAGAGTAATTGTGAGGTTTTGCAAGTGTTTTTACATGTTTTTATATGATTTTATATGTGTGTACTTTTGATCCCTGCTTTGATATGAATTTCAGGAAGTTTCAGTAGCATTTTTGCCATTCTGTCTGAGGCGCCACAACTGATTTGGGAAGGCGCCGCGGCAGATTTCCAATAGTACTCTCGATGAAAAGCGCCGCGGCGGATGGACTAAGGCGCCACGGAGGACAGAAGTTTTCATGAAGCTCAAGATCATTAATCAAAACGACGCCGTACAGGACAGGCACCGCAGCGGATTGACGGAGGCGCCGCGGCGGATGATAGAAAATTTCAGATTTAAAACCAGAATCGTGCGCTTCAGCGAGGGGACCAGATTTCAGTTTCTCATTCATCTCCAGACGCGACTTTCTTGCTCTCTCCGCCCTCTCTCATTTCTCTCTTCCATTTTCGTCCAAATTCATCAATTTCCACCGATCAACCATGGATCTTTCATCAATTCTTGCTGTTTCTACCCTAATCCAGAGTATGAGTAGCTGAACTTCCAAGTTGTTCTAGCAATGAAGCTGACCTGAGTTTATGGAGCTGAACAGGGAGTCATTTCAGATCTATTTTCCACTTTCTATTCTAAGGTTCATTTGTTTCAGTTGAACAATTGTGATTAGAATGAAGGTTGAGTGATTAGATTTATGTTTCTTGGAATTTAGATCTGATTGAACATTCAGATGTGAGTTGTGTCCTTTAGTTCAGTTGAATAGAGGATTCTCTATTGATTTGTAAATCTGATTCGTTTTACTTGGACTGTTGTTCTGTAAATCTGAATTTTGGTTGAATACATTGATGATTCACAGTTGTGGTCATTCTTAGAGAATTGCAACTTGCTTCTCAAGTGTTCTTGTCAATTGATTTTCCTTCTCATAGATCAAAACAATGAATCTAGTAAGATAGTTGTTTCTGATCTATGTTAAGAGAGATTTGAGCAGTAGCTGAATCTATCAATTTAATTGACATTAAGAGACTCCAAATTATAAGATTGAACAAGGAAGGTTGGATAAATTGCTAGGGGAACTACTATCTCTTATCTGAATCTTCTTTTGCCTTTTACCTTTCATTAGATTTGTTTCTTGTTTCAATTTTCCTTTTCTAAACTCAAGCTTTCATCTTGGTAATTTGATAATTAAAAGTGAATTGTTAAGAATTGAAATACAACTTAAGGCTCCTTGAGAAGAATGACCTAGGTAGTGCCTCACTTGCTGCATTTCCCTAGTAAAACTTTGATCACCTAGCGACGAGGTTTATCAGTTCCATATCAACTCTGTGCTGAGTTTGGTAGTTGATATATACTTCCCCTCTCTCCCATGGGAAACAACATCCTGATGACATTTGCATAATAGGCTACATATTAATTCACTTAACATAACAACTAAATGGGATTAGAATAACGGTCATCAAACTGATTTGATAAGATATGAGAGAATGAATGGAAGGAAAATCCAAACTAATGAATACGATAACCTTTAGGAAAGGGAGGACTATCGTGGAATACATGGATTTAATGCAATATGGGTAATCAATTGTCTTATATGACCCATGATGTGGGGCAACCATGAAGTATGAAATAACATAAAGTTTCCCTTCTGTGAAGTTTTTTTGATTACAAGTGAAGAAGGGACTCTTGACCTGAGCATGTATATTATCACCCTACATGCATGAGAAGTATTAATTTATACCACATGTTAGCAAGGTGACTAATATTAAAGCAATAGTCATATCCTCATCTTGAGGGAGCATCTCAATAGAGGAGAGTTTTCTTGGGAATAGAGGCCAAGCATGGTCTACAGACAAACCACACAAACTCTAATCTACTAGTTCTACCTACTAGGATTAAGGGAATGAATTGCACCAAAAATAGGTTCCATAACATCTAACAATAAGACATGACAGATTGACACTATCAATAATGGGAAAAAGGTATAAAGGATTACAAGAATCATGCTTGCACTTTTATAAGCAAATACTACACGAGATAACCACCAAGGCAAACATTATGACATACAACGTGGACATGATCTCCACATAAGACCACAACACAAATGTGGTTAAAAAAAGAAACACACCACCAAATGATACTTAACAATGCATGAAGACGCCCACACTCTAAGGTTGTGGTTTGCTAGATTTTTTAGTCTATTAATAAAAGATACAATTGCATGAAATTATTACATATTTCTTTTAGAAGAATTTCCTAAAGGTTATATAATAAAGATTATATAAAATATATCAAGATAAAGTAAATGAGATACTAGATAATTTATTAATCTATTAATAAAAGATATAATTAACTAAAGTTATTATAATAAGAATGATGTAAAAAATGAGATACTTTTAGCCACAAGTCCTCGGATTTTGTGAACAAAGTTCTTCTTACAATTTATCCATATATGAAGCATTTTAAATATTAAGTATCATAATTGTGTTTTAGATTTTAAACAAAAACTTTCAAATTGCATAATTTCAAACAAGAACTTTCCAATTAAATACCCACGATTCTATAAAATATGAAGAAACTATTGTTAAATGAAGACCATTTATCCACACATAGGTGATGTCACGTGTTAGCCTTCTAGCAACTCCTACTTTGTACTATACTTTTATAGATAATAGATAGATAGATAGTTCAATACTTATAGGATGCACATGTATATTCAAAGTGAAAAAAATAAAAGTTCGACAAGGATAAGAAAATTAAGAGTTCTTGTTTTTTCTTTCTAGTTTCTTTTGTTTTAAATTTTCAAAGCTTATTGAATTAAAGCACTCTTTTTTACCCATAAAATATGATGCTGATTGAACCCAATTGTTCTATGTTATTTCATATCATTTTAAGGGTTTTTATCATAGGTTTTGGCTCCTTTTAATGATAATTATGCTTAATTTAGATTAAGAGTCCTTACTTTGAGCTAGTGTCCTTTTAAGGGTAAAATTGTCATAATTGGTTATTAATTGTATTCAATTGATTTCTAGGACAATTGATGCTTCAAATTGTTGCTTTTTATTGTAGGACACTTGAGAATTAGAGCCAAGATTGAAGACCAAAACATTACACAACAGGAGAGTTTCCAAGAAAATGCTGTGCTGTGGCAAAGAGTCTGAAAATGTGCATCAGTGACTATTCTAGAATAGTTCACCGGGGCAAACTTTTGAGTTCGCCACGGCAAACTCTCAACATTTCACTAAAATTCCTCTCTAGAATAGTTCACTGCGGCCAACTTTTGAGTTCGCTGCGACAAACCCTCTCGTATCAGTAACGTCAGATTCAGATCCAGAATGCAAAAATAGACCCTCTACTCATATAATCCGACCCAGATTGACCCCTTAAACCCTTAGAAACCCTATTTTCGACAAAACACTTCGTTCTATCATCTCCAACACCTCTATTCTCTCATCTTTTTACCTCTCCACCTCCATCTTCTTCCCCATCCATTTCCTTCACCTTTCCTTCACTCCATCTCATTTTCTTCCACTATGAGCTGCCATGGCTGATGGATTCACTTCAGTTGGAGCTTTTCTTGAAGCTATGGAGGGCTAGGGTTTATCAACTCTTGAAGATGGTGGAGTAGCATGAGTTTCCAAGCTTCAAAAGGGAGTTTCAGTTTCAATCTTTAGTTTCTACCTATGTATTTATGATTTCCTAGGTCTAGGATTTGTAAATTATTAGTGAGACACTTTGGTTGATTCTGTAATCATTGGTTAACGATTTACATTTGTATTTTGGATTGGTTGATGTTGAATTTTGTGCTTAAATATATGTGGTCACATATATGCTTTTTTATAACTCTCATGATTCTCTCCTATCTTGCATGGTCATGTTTTGATACTGAGTTGATTGTGAGTTACATTAAGCTAATTGCATGATCATTCTCAAATTACACATTAGGGAAGCTTAATAATGTTTTCATTAATGAAGTTCATTGATTTAAACATTGGACCCAATGAGTTATTGAGGTTGTTATTAAGAAAACCTAATGGATTTGTGAAACTCCCAATATCTTAAGTGAACTATGATTGCCATCAAAACCATTTTCAAGAGATTTCCTATCATTCATTTCCGTTCCATCATTATTATCTTAAAACACCAAAAATATAGTATCTTAGGTTTGTTTTCATTGCATTTAGTTTAGGCACCATTCATTTAAATCTTAAAAACCCAAAACCCCATTTCATTGCATGGCATTTAGTCTAGCTTAGGTAATTAATAAAGGCTCCCAAAAGTGAAATGACATGAGTTTGCACTATACTGCATAGCTTGGATTTATTTTTGATTGAGAACCCTAAGGCGAATGACAAAAGACTCTCGTCAGATGCTTTCTAAGACCCTTTTGGTGCCACTCTTTGAAGACACATAGTACTTTGTGAGACATTCATTCTCAAAGAAGACCCGTTGAAATGTCGATTTTTTTTTTTAAATTTTCTTTCTCCTTTTAAAATTTCAAATCTCATTACATTAAAGCACTATTGTTTACCCATAAAAGACATATCTCATCATGAAGCTTTGCAAGACCCATTTGGTACCATGAAGACACCAAGTGCATTGAGAGAAATTCATTGTCACGAAAGACTAGTTACCACATGTGATGAATCTTTTGAATTTTTTTCTTCTCTTTGCTTTTCTTTTAAACCTCCATATCTCATTACATTAAATCACCCTTGTTTAGTCACAAAAGGACCGTCCCATCGTGAAGCTTTGTGATACCTTTTCGGTAGGTAAAGATAGTGCTTGATGAGATATTCACTATCATAAAAGACACTTTACTCATTGCCTTTCCTTTAAACCTCTAAGCCTCATTACATTAGTACCTTATAATACTTCAATACCCATTGCAACATTTAATTTCATTTGATTCTATTTTTCATTAATTTTCCTTTAAAATTCTAGACTTCATTGCATTAAAACCCTTTGTTCATTGACAAAAGACCCATTGCATCATGAAGCTTTGCAAGACTTATTCAACACTACTATTCAAAGACAACTGGTGTTTCATGAGATATTCGTTGTCACAAAAGACCCATCGTAATATTTAATGCCTTTTGATTTTGTCTTTCACTTCTTTTGTTTTAAACTTTCAAACCTCATTGCATGAAAGACCATCAATTTTCAACCACAAAAGACTCATCACATTGTGAAGCTTTACAAGACCACCACTATTAGAAGAAAGCTAGTGGTTACAACATTTGATTTTTTTTCTAATTTTGTTTCTCATTTCTTTTGTCTTAAACTTCTAGACCACATTGCATTAAAGAACTGTTGTTCACCTGCAAAAGACATGTTGAATCATCAAGCTTTACAAGGCCCTTTCGACACTACTATTCAAAGACTGCTACTACTTTGTAAGACATTCGTTGTCATAGGAGACTTGTTGATGTATCTCTATTTTATAATATATTTTTATATATAATTAAGGGATTTTATGATGTTTGAAATTTTTAAAATGCAATACATACATAATTTGAATTAAGGAAATTACATAAATTAATTGCTTAAAATGTATTTTTTATTATATTTTTATAATTTTCCTTTTGAAAGGTCTCTTTACTTTGATTTCAGGAAATATTCTGTTGAACAAAACATTGATCCCATAGAAACTACATTTGTGATAGCCACTTGGCATTAAAAGATATTTCCAAATATCTAATTGGAAATTATTCAAAATATCTCTTGTCTTCCACCATAAATTATGGAGCTTGAATAATTAATTTCTTTTGTGAATAATTTCTTTATCATATTTTGAACTTGAATAAATATTTTATTCATATTTTCTACTAAATTTCGGGTCATATCCACCACATATTCATTATCTATTTAATATCTCAAATATCCATATTGTCACCTTTATCTTCCTCCCAAACCCTAGTTAATTCCACCATAATATCTTTATTCAAATTTGAAATATATATTACCCTTTTATCTGCTATCATTTAAATTCAAAAGCTCTTCCCTTTGGTTTTCACGAATACCACCCCAAATCAAGAGAATTCAAATTCAAGTTCTATCTTTTGAATTCAAAATATATCAAAATAAAATCATTCTCCTCAAAGGTAAGAGTTCAGCAAGATTACAAGATAAAATAAGATAAAATATCAAGCTGGAAGTCCTACGGGTTTCTATATTCAACTAGGACAGATTCAAGAGCTACAAAAGGAGATCAAGGGAGCCTTGGGGAAGCAACAAAGCCATTTATACTACACAAGCATAAGCATACACTGTGCTTCATCTAGTGTCTAGTTGTTTCACTATCTTTTGCTTATTATTTTCTTTTCATCGTCATGGTGTTATCTAGCCATATGTGTGGCTAGTCTTCTTTGTTCTTGAAGATAAGATGACGTGGCTTGAGCTCCTTTTTATATTGGGGAGTTTGTTAGTTTCCATATTTCAATCCATGAGTACGTTACTTTCCTGAATTTCCTAGGTTAAGATTTCTATTTTTATGAATTGTCATTAAATTTGTGTTTCAGTTGAACAATTATGTTTTGAAGTTTTTAATAAATATATTTTCAGTTTACTCATAATTCTATTGGTGTTTATCTTTATTGATTTCTATTTTGATTGGCACAAGTAGTTCATGCTGTAGGGTTTTTGATAAATGACTCTCTTCAAGGAATAAGATATAATTATTTAACTGAATTCACAAGCTAAGTGGTTTTTAATTAATTAATTAATTAAAAGATAATTATATGCCAGCGCTCTATGTATAATTATTAATTAATTAATCATGACTTAGATGTTATCTAGGGCTTTCCTTTTTGACATAGTAATTGTTTTTATACAAACTTCTCATCTTTTATAGCCATTCATCAATGTAACATCCTACAAATTTAAGCCCTGAAGATGAGATGATTAAAATAGCCCGAGGGCCTAAGGTACAGAAGGGACATAGATCTCACAAGTTTTGAATTGGAACCTAGGCAATGTCTAGATTGATATTTTTGAAATACCCGTTAAAAAAAAATCTGATTGAGAACTCAGGTTAAAAATTCCCAAAAAATTTCTAGAAAGTCATGTAAAATAGAATTGAAGATCAAGAGCAATATTTGAGGCCCTTGAGGAATTATGGAAAGGAAAATAAATTAATATAGAATTTTCTATATTTTTAGGAAATTTTTGGTTACACTAAGAAATAGTAACCAAAGTTAATTATTTAAAATACCTAGAGACCTCAATAATTTTGAAAAAAATATGCAAATTTTTCATGAAGGATTATCATAGTTTATAAAATTGTTTCTAACTTTAAGTGATGAGGAGGTTAGCTTTGATAATATTTAAAATAGAATTATCATTAGTAGAATGTCTATTTCACTGGAAACAGAATATAGAGAATTCTAGAGCAAATTAAATTTTGAGAAAAATCACGGAACTACCCTACACTGAGAGAAAGTTAATGGTGCATTGAGATGAATTTTCTAAGATAGTGGATTGCACAGGATACAGGAAAAATTCATCTGGCACTACATTAGTACTCAGTGTAACGACTGGATACCTAGGGAAGTGAAATTTTCTACAAATTTTTCTAGCCCAAATGGCCTGTGTCATGCCTAAATTAGACCATTTTGGAGGAAAAATATTTAATGAAAAATGAAAAAAAATAGTTTTCCTAAAGGAGGTTAATTATGATGATTAAGGAAGTTAACTAAGATTAGGCTAATTAATCTTGGTATAACATAAGCAATTGACATTATCACCATGATATCATGTGGACATATGGCAAAATCACGAGCTTGAAAAACAAGATTCTATCTCTCTTGTGCTCTGATATGGGATTTTTTTATGGTATTTTTATGTTGTTTGGATAGCCATTTCTTAGGGGGGAAATACTAACAAAATTTTCAAATATATAGAAGAAAATAGCCAAGGGATTGAAACATAGATTAAACACTTGAAAAATAAAGGAATTGATTAGTTATGATTGATTTTGGAAAAGAAAATCCAACCCCTTGAACTTGAGTATCAATTCAGCCAAGGAGAGAAATAGGGGTTAGAGTTGGACTTAATTCAATTTGATGCTTCCAATGTTTTTAAATGATGAAATGGTGTAGGGAAACACCAAGAAAGAAAGGTTGGAGGCATTAAAATTGAAAGTGAAATTTTGAAATTAATTCCCCTATGTTCCACCAAATAAAGATCAATAGGGAGGAATTGGATTTTCATAAATCTAAGTTAATATTTAAATCCTACATGCAAAATTATATAGGAATAGCCCAAGAAAATTGAAGAATCAAAGCTAGAAATAATAATCCAAAAATCAAGTGAAAAGGGATTAAGGGTTATTATAATGAATGGAATAATAATGTGTGACGTCCTATTGTGTTACCAATAGGTTCAACTGTAGGGAATTGAAAGACGACGCGCAGCGGAAAAAACTAAAAATTTTAAAACTTTCAATCCTTTGCCCGGATCTACCGATCGCGTTTAAGTCAGGTAGTAAGAAGTATTACCTTCGGTGTTCAGTTTCCGAGTGGCTTGGTGATTCTGCCGTTTAGGATGCCTCTGCTCGCCTCCTTTATCGTTCGAAGTCGACAACTCCGGTCGGCTTCCTCTACCGGTATCCACACGAATAGCTCTCCGGTTACAGACGGCTTGCTAGCGCCCTTTTGTCCGTCTAGGGTTTTTAGAGAATCCGTCCACTCTTATCTCTCTTAGGCCGTATCTTATCTGTTGGTACTCTCACGCTTAAAACCCTAGCTCCTCATATCAAATATATAGGATGCTATAGGTTTAATGAATAATATTTAATTTCAAAATTAACTCTAAATTAATTCCGAAATTAATACAATATCAAATATTGCCTAATTAGATAAGAGAACAATTAAATAAATATGGTTTAAATTAAATCCGTCTCACAGATTTAATTCACCTATTTATTTAATAAAGAGATGACGGAATTAATTTATATATATTTAATTTATCCTTATAAATTAAATCTAACAATTAATATCTCTTATATTTATATAATATATATATACGAATTTATATATATATATACACGTCCACCCTATATTATTCATTGAATCTGGACATATCTTAGATTCAATGAATCTGGACATCATAACTCGTGTTGAGCTATTTTGTGTGCGACCCTGTAGGCCCATATGAAGTTGGCAGTGGGCCATTAACTATAATGACTCACAAGTCATAAGCGGTCTCTAGCAAGACATCACGACTACCCAAATCATATGAGGATCGTTGAACGATGTAACCTTTCATACAATCATATCACGTCCCTTTTGTCACACGACATTTTGGTCATGGATGAGGCATGGAGAACGTCATCCTCTTATTCATGATCGTTACTTTCTCGATCCCTGAGTAGTCTGAGTATAGAAACGGAACTAGCTTTCCATTATAGTATGGCCATACATTTCTCAGACTCACTCATCGAGGGGCCCAGTAATGTCTCTCTACGAATGTGAGGGACAAATTCCATCTTGACCATTCACATTCCTCCGCATGAAAAACCACTAAGCCTGAACATAGTCTTTATGATCACTCGGTCAAAAGTGACTTTTGACTAGGTCAAAGCTAAGCGTTTCTCATGTAGGAATCCATGATGATCTCAGGTCAAAGGGCACAGTGACATGGTTTGTATATGAGAGAAGCTTATGACTTAACCCATGCAGCTCTCTCATAGCGGGTCGGTCCAACACCTTATACTCTTACATGTGCCTATGACTTTCATTTATATCTCTATATATCTTTAAAGTCATACTGGTCTTATTTCATCTTTGCTCCCACATAGATGACCGACCAGGGACATTTAGGATAAACCATGAGTTATCCAAGGATAGTCATCACAGTAAACATGCAAATAATATGATAATGTAATTAATAAATTCATAAATTAACAATGTTCAAAACATAATGATTGGCCCCTAGGGCACAATTTCCAACATCAACATCAAAAGGGAAGGAGATTTGCTAAGGGGAGGAGATTGAAGATAAAAAGATAAGCTTGAAAAAGGTAGCTAGCATTTACTATTTTAATGTTACCTCGTATTTTATTTTTACTACCTATTTTGGGCTATGTTGTTATGCCATGACGTGGATGAGATTATGTGATGTTTAACTCTATACATGTAATGCTTTGGCTTATGTAATGTTGAGTGTTATAAATGGGAAGCATATTAGTTCCTTTCCATGGTATGTGAATGAAGTTAAAAGTATGAGATAGCTAGTATATGTGGCATGTAATACTTTGCTTGAGTGTGACATTATAAATGTGATGCTATGCTACTAAGATTCTTAAGAATCTTACCCCTCCTATATTCAACAAATCCTAGGGCCTACAACATTAAAGGGAGAAGGCAAGTAGATGATCAATGTATGAAGGATTGATCAGGGTTACAACACTTTATTTGACTTTGATCCTTCCTTGAATTTATATGAATATTTGTAATTAATCTTTTTGGATAACCCTATACTCTATGTTGATGCAATTATATGTCAAAGTATGTTGTTGTACCCAATTGTGTATGTGAATGGTTGGTATGACAAGTTAGAGTTCGAGTATAAAGAGGCAAAATCAAAAAGGGGTTAAGACTCAACCTTTTTAGGGACAAGCGTTGACCAATGTGATTCTGACCATTTGAGTGAGTTAGGTCACGAAATTTCACAGGCAAAGAGATATCATTTTTTCTTTAAAATAAGTGGTAGCACACCTTAAATGGATATTTGTACAAGAAGTTACGCCATTCCCAAGTTAAGCAAAGATACTGAAAAATTAGAAAATGATCAAATAAATAGTAATTTTTGGCAATTTAACTAGGCTCGAATCTGATGGCAAATTGACTAGTGCTTATTTTTCTTTAAAAGATAATCCAAAGAGCTTGTAGTAGAACTTGGAATCACTCAATTTTGATTTTTTTAGAATTAGTTATTAATTTTCAAAGTTTGGCCAAACTATAGGGTTACTGTGAATAGTAACCCAAGAAAAGATTTTTCAAAGTTAATTTTTTCAAACCTTTGGCTATCAAATGTGATTCCACTTGCTTTTATTTGCTTGGTTATTTGGTAAAAAGTGAAGATGTTACATTTTTAATATTAGAGCAAAGGTTCTGGCATGAGGTTGAATGCTTTGATTTTGAGGAAAAATTTGCTGTTCATTAACTGGTCTATATTAGTATGGAATGGCATGAAGGGATAGGCACAGTTATTGTTTGCTGTGAGGATAATGGCTCAAGAAAGGTTGTTAACCAGAGGATGCCAGGAGAGTCGTTTCCTGGGTGATATGAAGAAAGAAGGGTCCTTTCGTTCGCGGTTGACTTTTATTAAAATATTATGTAGGAGAAGAGCTTGAGCATAATAAGTCCTCTATGGCACTCAATGAGGTTCAAGCAATGGATATACAGGACAATGCACAGAGTACCCCACAAGGTATAGTGATGTACTGAAGCCCGGACCAGACAATGACAAGGGTGGTCCGAGTAGGGTTAGTACACCCCTAGTTAAGAAGGAGTCCTAGGCCTTTACAGAACTAGTAGAGTATAGATTATAAGCCTGGCACTTAAAGGCTGAAGAGAAGTAAGATGCCCAGCTATACCTCCAGTTCCTTTATCAGGCTAAGGTCACGTATTGTTGGGACATAAAAAGGATGATCAATGAATTGATCGATCATAGACTGTGAAAAACCTTATTTTGCAAAATAACATAGAATACTTTGATGGAACACATTATTGATTAACCAGAAATGTTTTGACATGTAAAGCGAATAGGTTATCGATAAAACAGTGATCAATAAAGTAATCGATAATACAAGAACTATTCAACATAGTAATTAAGTCAAGGAAACTTTACCAGTTATCTCAGTCCTCATCGATTACCTCTTGATCGATTAGGTGATCAATAAATGTTTATTATACTCGCAGTAGTTTATAACTTTTTCTAATAGTTCATCGATCAATGAATTACTAATTAAATGATCGTTAATTTGCTGTAACTCAACCAGTGTTATCAATGATTGATCATTTGATCGATCAATACATAAATTTGAATTATCTAACACATTATTGATCAAGCTTAACAGTAAATGATTAAAAAAGAACTAGCAGTTATCTGATAATTGTTTGATTAACCAGTGATCGAACATTTGGTTGATTAACTTGACAATTTCTCAGAGAAACAGAAAAGCTCATTTTATTATCATCAAAACCTTTAAATCTAACATACTCCCCCTTTTTTATGATGACAAAACATAAGAAAAAATAACCAATATTTAGATAATTCAGTATAATTCAAAAGATGAGAATTCAGTAGTTATAAACTGATAGTAGAGAAATTGTTCATAAACTGATAAACTAAAAACTAATAACTCTGATAATCATCAAAATATATATAGAAGAGTGTAATAAGATCAGAAAATCATCAAAATGTTAGAATATATAAACATCAGAATACAAAAAGATTGAAAACAGAAACATGCATAAATCTAGCCAAGGTGTCAAAACCATTCTTCTCTCCTTTTTTGTCAGCATCAATGCAGAAAGTGGAAGGATAAGAAAAAAATATAAGGTCAAGGGGATAGGAAGAGGATGAAGCTGGGAAATAGGAGAGAGAGCTTGAGAGATAGGTGGTAGTAGAGGAGAGTGAGTAACCTGAGGGACTAGAATGAGGGCAAGTGTAGTAGAAGGAGGAATGGTCTGGGAAGCTGAAGATGGGACAGAAGACGTGAAAGTGGGAACAGTAGGAGTAGGGTCAGTGTGTGGAGGAGAGGGTGGATGGGAAAGGAGATCCTCAAAATAGAATGAGGTGCTAGGAGCTAAGAAATTGGCACAGAGTAAGGTGATCAAGCCTTTAAGCTCCTTAATTTCCTTCTCCACAAAATCAAACCTTTGAGACACCTCTTTTTCTAGCATTGCCATGGCCTGTCTGTGAAGATCCATGATAGTATATAGCCCCTCAAACTTTTTATTTGAGACAATCCCATAATCCTTTACAATGACATACACCCTTCTTTCAAATTCCTAAAGCTCTGATTGGAATAATCCTCTAAGTGTATTTCCATAAAATAAGATTCCATAAGTTTGAGTAGGTTCTGCAGTGGACTCAGCTTCATCTTAAGTTCTGGAAGTGCTTGCTACTGGTGTTTTCCTTTCTCTTTGTGTTCCAATTTTTGTAAAGGTAGAAAGGGCATTGGTATCCTCATTTTGTTTAGTTGATTGATGCCAAAGGCAGGAATCTTTTCTTTGACTTCCCCAGGCTCCAAATGTGTAATGTTATGCATCTGGAGGAAGTATGGGGCCAATTGAGAATAAGGAATGGGGGTGGATTTTGACTTGTTGAGGGTGAAATCTTTCATTTCACTATAAATCAGAGCCCTAATATTGATTTTCTCTCCACTAATAATTCTGGCCAGCAAGATGTAATCATCCTGATTCAAATGAGACAGGCTGCTAGATTTATTCACCATGCTCCTAGAGTATATATAGTGGATTATTCGATAATAATCACACATTTGCTTTGGAGGGAAATTTAGTTCTCTAGGATAGTTGTCACTCTGCATTAGAATCTTACAAGCTTTTATATCATTCATGTCAGGTCCTCTAACATGTTCTTAATTCCAAAGAGTTCATTTATCTTTGCAGAAGTGAGTATAATGGTTCTGCCTCTGAGTTTTGTTGTTAGGCAATTGTTCACCAGATTATCTTCTTCATCATATTCTTCAATTGATTCTATGTTACAGTAGAATCTTGTAACAACCTCAGGGCAATATTAGTCACACCTTACTATTATATTGACTTAGGTTCCTTTCAAAATCATTTTAGACCACATTCGATCGTCTTGGGCTCACTTTTTTCTATAAAAACGCTAATTTTTGGATTTTTACTGTTCATCAGGTAAAAATCCAGTTTTTCTGGCCCAACTTCAAAAATTCATAACTTATTCTAAAAAAATCCAATTGGGGTGATTCAAAATTTTAATTAAAGCTCTTTAAGTCCTATTTCAAGAAAAAATAATCTCATTGTCCAATTCTTTATGAGAAAACGTCAGGTTTTTGAGAAATGCAACACTGTCCATTTGCCAAAAACCCCGATTTCCAGATTCTGTCCATTAACTTTGAAAAATCATTATAAATCGTATACTAGGCCATTTTTAATGTATTAACTATAAAATTGAAGCTGAGGATGTTATCTTTCATCATGCTAAATTTTATGACTAAACATGTTTGGGAGCATAATCAAAAAGTCGTGTGAACCAGTCAGTGTCAGTGTGCTTCCAGCACTGTTAGTTTAATATTTACATAACCAAAATGAGCTCACGAATTTTTGTGGCTAAACCCCACAAATTAGTCTTCAATCCGCAGCTTTCCCTTGGAGGATTCAGGCCCTAAAATGTTACATTATTTTTGGGGGATGAGATTTTTGAAAATCCCAGTAGCAAATTAACCAACTATAGCACCAAGCAAGCATCATTATTATGCATGATCATATTAGCTACTATTGGTGAACTAACATGCTTATCATTTGGCAAACTCAAATATGCAAAGGCCAAAGCAAGATACTATAAAGAGCAGCCACATAACAATCAAGAAAGCTCAACCACAATAATAGTAATTAACCATACAATAATCAACAATGCTAGTTAGTGGTAGTAGCTAGGTTTAACTTACTACCTTGCTCCAAAAGTCTTAGCTTTTCTTCCTTCTCCTCTTTCCCTTGACAAATATCAAACCCTAACCATATAATCCATCAACAAAGGCAGCCATAATCATTATCCAACCATGAAAAAGCAAGAACATACATCAAAACGATTTTTGAAACATAAAGTTCCCTCCTTTGCTCACTATTTTTGAACTTGGTTCTCTTTAACCTTGAAAATCACTCATTGACTCAACCCTATATGGTTTTTCATGTAGATTTCAAATATATGCTTAGATCTAAGAAAATAAAATGGCCTCCTTCAGGTTCCCTTTGACCGAACCATAAGGAATCATGAACCAAAAATCATAACTTTGCTTTAAAGCTTCCAACACTTGTTCCTTTTAGTCTACCCTACACCATTCCTCATTTTAAGCATTATGGAAGCCTTAAAACAATGAAAAACTCATCCTAGGGTTCATTTCCTCACTTGGCCGAAATGGAAGCTCAAGAAAACAACCATGAAAAATGCTTTAAAACAACTTAAACTCACTTGCAAACACTAGGATCTAGCTTGTGTTGTTGTGTCTTAGCAAGTGTGATGATCAAAAATTCTTTCCCCTTTTTATTAATCAGTTCGGTCCACATTAAGAGAGGGAGGAGACAGATTTTTAACCATAAAAGAGAAAGAAACCAGAGCAAGAACACTTCTAGGACCAAGATCTAACCTTGAAACCTTGCTTGGATGATCAAAGGTGCTTGCTTCTTGTTTTTCTCTCAAACTCTCTCTTTTTCTCTTATTTTCTCCCTTGGACGAAATGAGCTTGACACATGGCTCAATAGGATCCCTTGGATTTGCAAGACACCAATCTTGCTTTATCAGTATACTTTAGGCTCTGAGTTTAATTTCTTTTCTATAATTACAGTAGCTTAACCTCTGTAATTATTTTTTATCAGATCCTTAATTTATTCTTCTCATTATTATCTTCCTAAATTGCCCTCTTTGTCTCAAAATTAATTTCCTAATATTTAAATAAAAAGGAAAATTAATTTCCTTCTCTTTAGGGATTTTTCCACTTTTTATCATTATTTGGAAAAATCTTGGATACTTGAGGGTCTTCATTTAATTCCATAATTTCTTATAATTCCTTGGAATCTCATAGGAATTTTCTTGGAATTTTATTCCCCTTAAAAATATTTATTTGGAATTTTCCAAATAAAATCCCTTAATTAGCCTAAATCACCCTTTAATTCTCTCATAATTTCTCTAAGGGTAATTTGGTCATAAAACCAACTTTATAATTTCATATAACTCTCAAAAGATATTATCCTCATTTTTCCTTAATTTTTCAAGGCTTGAAAATATTTTTCCTTATTTACATTTGACCAATTTTCCTTAATTAGTCAATTTCCTATAATTGGCTTGGAAAATTACTGTAATTATTTTCCACCAAAATCGTTTGACTTTCCTTATCATTTTTAATCCTCAATAATTTGAGAATATTTCTTATCTCTAATTATCATAATGCTAGATGTGACAATATTCTCCACCGATGCTCAGCCTGTTTGAGTACTAATCTAAAGGGTCACTCAAGTCCAATTTGGTTTCTTTTGTAATTGTTTTTCAGGCTTTCCAAATTCACAGAAACCACAAGACAGAATTTTTGAGTTGCAAAGTTGACATATCTCTATTTTTATAGGTAGTTTTATAGTCTTCTTATGTGTTTTTAGTGGTATTTTATCATTTTATAGCTGCATTTGTACATATTTGTGTTAGGTTTAGTGAATTGCATTTTGCATGTTGTTAGGGGCAAATTTGTCTAAATTTTTGTAAATACTTGTGCTTAGTATTTTTCCTTGGAGATATGTGTTATTACACGATGATTCTGAATTTTATTGTAGATCAATGGAGAAAGACAATGAAGTTTAAAGATTCAAGAAAAGAACTAGGCAACAAAATGCAAGATCAGCAGAGAAGGATCAGAGAAAAAATGCAAAGTTTTAGTAACTGAGTCAAATGGTTGCAACAAACAACATTAGTGGTCATGACTAATATATGGCAGTCAATGGTCACGACGATAACCCCAAGCTAGTCGCGACTAATACGCTATTTCTGCAAAATCTGAAATTTCAGAAACCATATCTGAGTTTTAGGTCCATAACCTGACTTTCCACATTTAGTTTTAAGGTCTGGGGGATTCATTTTGGATACGACAGCCTCCATACACACTACACTCCTCTCATCTTGACTGAGATCCATTTTTTTTTCATAATTTCATCTACTTTCTTCAATCTTCATTCATCCATGTCTACTACAAGAGACATTCTTGGTGATTTTGAGTCTTCTACTATGCGTCACTAGTCTCCTTCTTTGCTCTTGGGATTGGGAGATGATGACTTGAGCTCAAAGGGCTTTATTTAGGGAGTTTTTCTTTTCATCCTTAACTTCTTTCTATGTATTTATGATTTCTTAGGCTTAAGAACAATTTTTACATAGCTTGAATTTTGATTACGATTGTAATCTTCTTGGATTCATTATTATAGTGATGTTCGATTGATGTTGAACATTTGAGCATTAATATATATAGGTTATATATATATATATATATATTTCATTTAGCTTTGTTGTGTCTTGCTATCTAATGGGTTATTAGTAGTCTCGATTATCAATGTGAGTTAATTTGGAATCTGTTGCATCATTCATTCATTCATTCATTGCACATTAGGAGAATTTAACAGTGTCTTGATCTATGGGGTTCATTGGTTAGGGCATTGGACTTGTTGGTTATGAGGTTTAACACTTTAGAAAACCTAATGTTCTTAGAAAAACCCCTAACTTATCATTTTAATTGAGCTAGGATAGTCATCTAAGTCCATTTCCCAAGAGCATAGTTATCCCATTTAATCCAAACAACTTTCTATTATATCATTTTTACCAAAAAAACCAAAAATATCTTTTAATTCAATTGCATTGTTATTTACTTTTGTCCTAATGATTCTCTAACAAAACTCCCATTTTTACTCGCTTTTTGCATTGCATTTAGTTTATTAGGGTAGTATACTAGGCTCTTCAAGAAAAATGACTCGGGGTTGTAACACTACGATCCTTGGATTAAATTTTGATTCAAAATCCCAAGGCACATGATAGAACATTTCGATCAAAAGTCTACCTTAAACTTGAGCATATTTACATCTTTATCTAAGTTTCCAACACAAAACTTAGTAGATGATTGAGATGGAGTACCTTGACCAGGAATTTACAGAGACACACCATCAATGGTTCTTTGTTTCTTGTGTCTCGATTGTCTAGGTACTAGGATGTTTAATGTTATGTCTGTAGGCTTCTGAATTGAAATCTCATCATCAGATTCTATTTTTGATTCTTTAGTGACTGCTGGCAGCTTTCATTTTGAGCGAGGGGATTTCCTTGGTGGAGTTTGTTGTTCAGAGCTCACTGTTTGGCTTTCTCTGATTTTTAGTACTCCCTTTTTCTTTGATGTTTCTTGCCTTACTTTGGGTCTATATCTCTTCTTGGTAGTTGAGGGAGTAGTTTCCTTGGATTAAACTTGCTTCTCAAAGCTTTCTTCCCAGTCACTACCTACTTGCTTAACTCTTGCGATTTTCGATGCAGAAGAGGATTTTGGAGAGATGTTTAGTGATTTGTGAGTTTGAAGAGGTTGGAAGTGACTGAAATGACTTGGAAGTTGTTTTCTATTGATGAAAAGTGAGAGATTTAACGAAATAGTGAGATTTGTGGTTGTTACGAAGAAATAGGGATGACAGTTTATCGAGTTAGGGTTCTGAAAACTGCTGAGGGAATTTCAAATTCTGAACTTTATCAAGTTATCGATCAGGTCACGATCGATCACGTGATTGATAATTTTTGAAGAACAATAAGAACACAATGAACAATTATCGATCATATTATCAAACAAGTAGTGATCGAACACGTTATCGATAATTCTGCAATAAAACTCATACCTATCTAAGTTTAGTGATCATTTGATTGATTAATCATTGTTCGATCATGTGAAATCGCCTAGCCTTGTCTTACTTACACCTTGGGGCCAATTTCAAAATATAAACCAAGGATTGTACTATAGGCACAACCTCGGGTCGTTTCACTTGTGGAGCTGAAATTATGATCCTAGATTAACTAAATGCCATGGTAATGCAAATTGAGCTGGAAAAGGTTGGGGGTTTTCAGTGAGACTTGCAATTAAAATAAAATGCAATAAAATGTAAATGTATTTTTGGATTTTTGGGAGATTAAGATGAAATGGATGGAAATCAAGTACTGAGTCAATTGATAAAACCTCTTGAAAATGGATTCTTGGCAATCATAGTTCTCTTAAGATTTGGGAGTTTTATAAATTCATTAGGTTTCTTGATAACAACCTCAATCTCAAGGGTTAAAAACCACATAGTCCTAATTTCAAAGCATATCATCATTTACTATCTGTCAAAAACATGAGAATAACTAGTCCAAGTTCAACCCTCATTTAAAGCATGGAAAGTTTTCTAAAAGCACAAGTACAAATTGAACTTTCCATCAATTTCAAAAGGATGCAGGAGCATAAAGAATCTAAGCCACAAAAATTTCTAAAGAGCAATTGAAATTGCAAAGCATTTATTATTTATTATTATTATTAAAAAAAATTTTTAAGGGTTCTCTGCGGCGAAGAATGGGGGTTGCCGCGGCGAAGGTTCACAGAGAGCAAAACCTAGAGATAGGGCCTGTTTTGCTGCGGCGAAACATAAGTTGGCCGCGGCGAAGTATGCCCGAGAGCTAAATTAACGCTAACAAAAGGGGTTTCACCGTGGTGAAGTCAGATCTTTACCGCGGTGAAAGGTGATAGAGAGCAGTATTCAGTGCAATTTTCAACTCTTCAGAAAACTAAGTTCAAAATATTCACAATTCAACCAATTTATCAGTTCAAAAACACCTCAAAATCAAATAGATGCATGAGAATTATTTGCTAGAATCCACAATAGGTCCCTCCCCCACACTTAAACACAACATTGTCCTCAATGTTTGAACCAGTACAAACAAACCAATCACAAAGTGAACCGGAAGTTGTGAAGTCCAATTGAAATTGAAGCACAACACATCGAATTCACAAAAAGAAGGGAGAAGGTGAAAGGTTGCATGCAAAACAAAGATGAGAAGGAAAATAGCAGTTGGGACCAATGTAAGAGTAATAGCAAAATGAAAAGGCCATCAGTAGCCAAACAATTAAACAACATCCAAGTATCATCCACAAAGCTTAACAAGTAACCAGCGACACACTTAAAAACAAACATAAAGAACAAGAAACAAAACAAAACACAAAGAAAGAACTACTACTGAGGCCCAATATCATCCACCCTAGACCCAGATGCTCCTACACCAGAAGTGCCCGCTCCAGATGTCCCAACTCCGCTCTAAGGGTCTTCCTCTTCGAGAGGTAGGAGGACATTCAACCGGTCAGCGATCAGAGCATCCACACGACAGCGATAACGTCGGTCTCGATCATAAAGAGCATCGTGGTCCTTCTGCCTCTTCATCTCTCGGAGGAGGGTGACTCACAACTGGTAGACATGGTCTACCAGCTCATCGATATCATTAGCCAGGGTGTCCAAGGTGACAGGTTCAGGAGCTTCTGGATCTTCCTAGCCTTCTGGGCCTTTAAGAGCTGGTGCATCGGCTGCATGCACTGCGCCAACATCATAAACAGGATGGATGGGTGGAAGTGGTCCAATGACAGGCGGTTTAAGGCGGTCATATTGAAACAAAGGGCTGGCTTAAAGTAGCTGTCATTGTTGTACTCAAGGACATTGGCAGCGCGAAAAAGGTCAGAGACTAGGTGGGGAAAAATGATGCTGTTGGTGAGTTTAGGGGTGTTGATGGCATCATGGAGGGCTGAGTAAATGGTGTCGGCTACATCAAAGGATCGGCCAATCATGAGAAGGTAGACGTAAAGGGCTTGGCGCTTAGGAACATTGGCTAGGTGGGTGGTGGGTACTAGGTTGTTGCAGATAAAATACAACCAAGGACGAGCCTCAGGTCGGAACTCAGATCGCTTAAGGTATTGCTCAGTAGTGCGGGGGCGATGCTAAGTGGCTTCGTCATGACACAAAGTTTGGACCACATCATCATAAGGGTAGTTGTCTCTGTAAGCTGAACAACCCGAATGGCGACAAGGGGGAAGACGGTAATGGAAATGGATGTTGTCAGCGGTAAAGGAATGGCGGACAAGGACATTGCGAAAGTCAATGACCATAGAGCCATGGAATCGGGCATAGGTGTAAAAAAGGCGAACAAAAGCGTCATTGCCCATAGAATGCTCTTGGACCAAACCGGTCAATTTGGAGGCATGGTGTTGGCAGACAAAAGGGTGATAAGGGGGATCTAAGGGAAAAGGTCGCTCCTTGATGAGAGGCCTCTAGTCAATCTTTTGATATAACTCCTCAAAGGTATACTCATCCCCAAAATCAGATTCAGACACAGGCGCAGGGCTCTTAGTATGATGCATACTCTAAACACAAGAAACAAAACACACTAAACAAAGACCAAACAGACAGCAACAAACACTACCCCAGAAAAACCAAAATCACAACCTAGACAGTAGCAAAGGGCTATGTAATGATTCATAGGTTTTCAGTTTATCAAAAACTTTCAAAATTAAGTAAAGAGATTAAAGAAAAACAAAATGCACCATGAATCATTAGATAGCATAAGAGCTACGTAACTACAAACTGACATAAAAAAAACCCAATCCAATAACACAATAGCAGACTAAAACCAACAGACCAACAAGTAACTGAACTAAAACAAAAGAAAGAACAAAGGAAGAGAGGAATCATACCACAACCAAGGAAGGAGTCTTCGGCGCAGTAAGTGAAAGGCAGAAGCACAGATCACTGAATGAGAGCAGAGGTTAGAAAGAGAGAAATGAAAGTGATGAAGAGGTTAGAAGGGTGAAGATAAAAGGGAGAATGAGAGCAGAGAAAAGAGCGCGAGGGGCGCTAGAGAGGATCGGGCGCTGAGAGGAATAAGTGAAAGAATATGGAGGGGGGGCCGACGGTTTCAATCAAAATGAAAACAGAATGGGAATGTAGGGGGGTTTAATGGGATGGAAAAGGGAAAAGATAGAAATGGATTTAAGAGAAGTGAGTGGGTTGGCAGAAATGGAGGGTAAAAAGGGGATTTCACAAGGAAAAAAGGGTTAAAATGAAAATATGTTGTGCTGGAGCAGTGACTTCACTGCGGTGAAGAATGGAATTCGCCGCGGTAAACCCTTCTCGAGATGAAAAGCAAAGGGATAAAAGGATGTTTCGCCGTTGATTGAGCTCAAATTATTCTTATCTTTTCATTACATCATCCATGGTTTTGTTGCATTTTCTGGCTCTTTTGGCTATAATTGAGCTTATTTTAGATCAAGAGTCCTTGCATTGAGTTAGTGTCTTTTTGAGGGTAAAATCATCCTAATTAGTTATTAATTGTATTCAGTTAATTTCTAGGACAATTGATGCCTTAAATTGTTGCTTTTCAGTGTAGGACGCCTAAAATTGGAGCCAAGATTGAAGACTCAAGGCACAAAAAGCAAAAAGAGGAGCCTCTGCCATGGTTCGCCACGGCACACTCTGCCTTCACCGCGACAAACGTCTGCCTTCAGGAAAGAAACTCTCTGCCATGGTTCGTCGTGGCAAACCCCTCGTATCAGCAAAATCAGACCCGACCATTTTGGGAAAATTTGACTTGCCCACTTCCATAAACCGACCCAGACACATCATATTCGGGTTAGAAACCGTATTTTCGGTATGAGTGAGGTCAGACACAAATATTCAGCCACCATCCACGTTTTTCTCTTCATCTTCTCTCATCTCTACCACCAGAACCCTAATCCCTCATCTTCCACTGTCATCTTTATCCATGGGCAACACTGAGTCAATTTCAATGGAGATGTTTCTGCACACCATGAGTGGTTAGGCTTCCTCCAGCTCTTGAAGATGGATGATTGGCATGAGTTCTAAGAGCTTAAAAGGGGAGTTTCAGTTTCATCTTAGTTTAGCTATGTATTTATGAATTCCTAGGTTTAGGATTTGTAAATTCTTAGTGAAAGACTTTGATTGATACATAATCATTAGTTGATGATTCATATTTGTAGTTGGATTCGTTAATGTTGGATTTCATGCTTCAATATATGTAGTTACATATATGTTCTTTGTAGCTTTCTTGATTCTCTTCATCTTGCATGGTCATGTTTTGATGATGAGTTGATTTTCTGTTGCATTGAACCATTTGCATTAATCATTCTTAATTACACATTAGGGAAGCTTAACAATGTTTTCATTAATGAGTTCATTAATGTAAGCATTGGACTCAATGAGTTATTGAGGTTGTTATCAAGAAAACCTAATGAATTTCTAAAACTCCCACATCTTAAGAGAACTATGATTGACAAGAATCTATTTTCAAGAGGTTTCATCAATTGATTCAGTACTTGATTTCCAACCATTTCATCTTAATCTCCCAAAAATCCAAAAATACATTTACATTCTATTACATTTTATCTTAATTACAAATCTCAATGAAAACCCCCCACCTTTTCCAGCTTAATTTCCATAACCATAGCATTTAGTTAATCTAGGATCTTAATTTCTGCTCCACAAGTGAAACGACCCGAGGTTGTGCCTGTAGTACAATCCTTGGATAAATTTTTGAAATTGGCCCCAAGGTGTAAACAAAGACAGTCAAGGTGATTTTCAAGTGGCGCCGTTGTCGGGGAGCCAATAAATTGGTTCTCTAGGTTAGCTTGTGTCATTGGGTTGTCAATTGAAGTTTTGATCCTTTAGGTTGCATTTTAGTTAATTTAGTTGCATATTTGTTCATAGTATAGGTTTCCATCTTGCATAGCATCAAAATTTTTGGAAATACAAAACAAATATACTAATTTTCTACACTTTCAGCATTTTCACCTTGCATCAGTGGTGTCCAGTATCTGATAAGCTTTCTGTAACAGTTCGCCGCGTCCAACTTTCTGAAAAACCGAAGGATTCCACTCGGGATACCTTCGCCGCGGCCAACTTCCTGCACTCAGCTATTTATTTGGTCACCTCTGTCACCTTTCGCTGTGGCCAACCACTGCTTTCGCCGCGGTGAACTATTCTGAAAAGTTTTGAAACTTACACTCTTTGCTTCTTTCTCTGTGCATACATACTCATACTAATCCTTACACTTGCATCCATCACAACTCATACTTTTATCTGACTTTGTGTGCTGCAAGTCAATTTTGTTGCTCTTTCTCTTGTGATTCTTATCTTACATGCCACAAAAAGCAAAACTTGTGCCCTATAACCCTGGGATTGAGAGAAGACTCAGAGAGATAAGAAGAGAGAAAAGAGTTGAGGGGACAAGTGAGTTAGTGGTTGAACAAGAGAACATTTCTGTGGAATCTAGCTTATCTAGTAGTGAGAGTGAGCCTATTGATCAAGAGATAATGGCTGATTTACCACCTAACCACCCTAATCCTAACCCCAATGCAACCAGTGAGGAATGGAGGCAATAGAGGGAATGGAGAACAAGAGAGAGTGGGAGAAAATAATGGGAACCCTAGAAGAAGAACAATTAAGGAAGCAACCACATCTGATGTCAATTTTGACCCATTTACTACTGCTTGTCTAAATTTTGATGTTAATTTTGAAATTAAAGGATTATTGATTAACTCCCTTCCAAAATTTCATGGCTTGACAGGAGAAGACCTATATCTTCATTTGCAATCCCTTTCTATGATCTGCCAGAGTATGAAGCCTGTGGGAGCATCGTTAGATCAAGTGCTATGGAAGGTTTTCCACCTATCATTGGAGGGTAAAGCTAGAGAGTGGTATATGAGCCTTCCAAGGCATGTAGCTGATGCATATCACAGTTGGGGGAACTTAAGGAAAGCATTCTCGGGAGAAATACTTTCTGGCTTCTCGTACTTCATCAATGAGGAAGGAGATCATTCTGCCAAGCAAGACTATGACGAATCTCTCTATGATTATTGGAATAGATTTCAGGACATGCTTTCAATATGCCCACATCATCAAATTCCGGATGAACAACTGGTGCAGTATTTCTATGATGGGTTGAAGAACCAAGAGAAGGGTATGTTGGATGCTGCATCAGGAGGATCTTTGATAGACTCCACTGCTGAGGAGGCATGGGATTTGATTAAGAAGATGGCCTGAATCATCAACAATACGATGTGAGAGATACTAGAGGAGTACATGAGCTGGGAGCTGTTTTAGTTCACAATAGAAGAATGGACACTTTAGAATCAAAGATAGATTCGTTGGAAAGCACGATGACCTCTCAACTGTCTGTAATCACTGCGGAATTGAAGAATATGAATGTGCATAGACCAACACCCCCTATGGATATTACTGCCCCTAGTTGTGAGACTTATGGCTCGGTTACGTATATTTCCAGGGTATGTCCAGGCCGTTATGAGGAGGTATCTGCAGTTTCCAAGGTCGTCCAAATTAAAAGTGGGACCCTTACTCTAACACTTATAACGAGGGATGGAAGGCAAAACCTCGATTGGGCTGGAGGAATGATGATAGTAGACCTCCAAACAGATTTCAGAAGAGTGGAGGAGCTGGTCCATCTTCAACCCAGTTCCCAAACTAATCTCAAGCCTAACCGTTCCACCCAAGGCTGATACCAACCAACTCTACACAATATGATGGCTTAATGAAGGAAGAAGAAAAGGCTGCTAACGCTACTCAGTTCAACTCCTTAGCTTCACTAATTCAACAAGATTCATCCAAGAATGATGCTAGATTTAGTGTTTTGGAGAAGAGGATGGAACAGTGGGAAACTAAGTCTGAGAACATCAACTCCTATGTAACTCAGTTGTCCAACAACATGAGTGAGCAACAACCAAGGAGCAGTGGTGCTATCCACTCCAACACTGTTATCAATCCTAAGGGCTTGAATGCCATTACCCTTAGGAGTGGGAAGCAAGTGAATTTTAGAGAAGAGGAGGATAAGTTATAGATGAGGAAATCTTGTGTGATGAGCTGCCACAAGTATCTTCAAAGGTTAAGCATTTGAAAGCTCCAAGGAGATGAGGCTAAAGTTGAAAGAAGCCTCAAAAGAACATGATGGCAAGGGGTAAAGCTGTGGAATCTGAGCCAAGCAATCATGGAGCCTCAAGCAAGGAAGGTAAGGAGGAAGGAGGTAAACATCAATGAACTACCTTTCCCTCATGCTTATTTGAAAAATGTTAAAATGGGTAAGGAGAGGCAAGGTCATGAGTTGCTTGAGACATTTAGGAAAGTAGAAGTGAATATACCCTTGCTTGGCCTGATTAAAAAGATTCCTAAGTATGCTAAGGTCTTAAAAGAATTATGCACTCAAAAGAGGATATTTAAACCTAATGAAAGAGTCCAATTACCCTCTAATATGTCTGCATTGTTTAAACCCCAAATTCCTGTAAAGTGTCAAGACCCTGGATCTTTCACTATCCTTTGCACTATAGGAAAGGTTACTATAGGGGGAGCCCTGTTAGATCTAGGTGCAGCCATTAATGTCATGCCTAAGTCCGTATACACCTCTCTAGGAGTCAAGACTCTTAAGTCTACTACTGTTGTGCTCTAACTAGCTGATAGGACTATTAGGTATCCTGAGGGAATTATTGAAGACATTTTAGTCCAAGTTAAGGGATTGGTTTTTCCTGCTGATTTTTATATGCTTGACATGTCTTCTGAACTTGTAAATGACACTACACTCATCCTTGGTTGACCCTTCTTAAGGACTGCTAATACCATGATTAGCATGAAAGAGGGCACCATAACTATGGAGGTGGGTGATAATAAAGTTTCTTTGACATGTATGAAGCAATGAAACATCCTTATGAGGACTATTCACTTTTGGGGGTTAACATGATAGACATTGCTGTTGAGGATGCTTGTTCTGAAGTTGAATTGCAAAATGACTCTTTCTATTATGATCTTTACACTGATAAATCTATTGATGAGAATGAATCCATTTCTTCCTTTTCATCTCTTACTCTACACCTTCTACTTGCTCATGTGGTGGTGTGTTACATGCCTTGATTGTACTGTGGTTATTGCATGCTTTCTATCCCAAACACATTTTCTGTTTCCTCCCTTGACTCCAAGTTAGACTGTGATTCTCTATTGTCAGTGATGATTCCCTTGGGGAAAGGTTCCTGTTTTGTTTAGATATGAGAGAAGAAGTCATGAGAGAGAAGAATCTCTCTAAGGCGGTTGCTATAGATCAACTAGAAGTTGGTTCAACGCTTAGAGAGGAAGTTAACTACAAGGCTGAGGAATTATCACTGGTTGAAGGAAAGAGGAGTAATCTGTTCTCTCTTGAACTTCATAAATTGATTCCTTCTATTGTGCAAACACCTACACTCGATTTGAAACCCTTACACCTACTTTGAAATATGCTTTCTTGAGTCTAATGAACAACTACCTGTTATAAATTGCTAATCACTATCTGAGAGTGAGGAAGAGAGACTCTTGTCTGTTTTAGGGAGCATAGCATAGGGGCAATAGGTTGGACACTAGCAGATATACCAGGAATTAGTCCTGCTGTGTGCAATTATAGAATTTTACTGAGTGAGGAATCAAAACTAGTGAGACAACCCCAAAGACGATTGAACCCTCTCATATGGATGTGTTAAGAAAGATATTACTAAATTGTTGAGTGCTGGGATAATATATCCAATTTCTGA